>NC_084562.2:25217500-25220000 GCF_033978685.3 Nerophis lumbriciformis
CCTAACCCTAACCCTAACCCTAACCCTAACCCTAACAATAACCTAACCCTAACCCCCTCCTCCTCCTAAACAAAACCCTAACCCTAACCCTAACCCTTAAGTGCTCAGCTAAGTTTATTAAGTGTAGATGGAAGCACGTTACAGCAGAAAGTAAGCAGTTTTTACCAGAAAATAACCGAGTAGATGAATAATATGCATACTTTGATGGCAAAAAACAAAACAATTAAAAGAGTATAAGATGGCAATTTTGACTTTTGTTTAGTTTTTGTGTACAATTGCACATAATGACTTGTTTTAAATGTAAGTTTGATTACAAACACAACAATGGATGTAGTAAATAAAAACAGAAAGGTGGCTATTTCATATACCTTGATATAGAAATGGAAATTAAATGCACTATATTGTTGTGACATCATCAATGTGTATGAACCGGTGTGGCTAATTTAACATTTTTAAGTTGTTTATAGCGTATCTACCGGTATAAACTCTTCATTCATTACCACAAGCAAAGTTTGTACGTTTTACAATATAACTAAAACAATTCTTACTTACTAAACCGTCCCGTGTGCGATGTCTGTAGGAGTGTTTCCGCGTGTATTTGTAAGTGCTATCGTGACGTAATGATGCTAGCATCTTTAGCATTAGTATGCTAACACGTTCACGGGTGTTCTGCGTTAGTATTATTTACTTACAACGGCATTCCTTTTGTTTCGACTCAGTTCCGTAAATTCGCCAAAATCGTCACCGTGGAATTGTTGGGTCTGTTTAGCGGATTGGAGAGCTAACGGGTCCATGACGACGACTTATGTTTTTTTTGATCCGCCGTTTTACTGCCTTGTTGCAGATATCATTTGGAAACAATTAAGGTATGTAAATAAACATTTATTCATATTTCTGTGTAAATAACTCATTTCACAACGTATATATCTGCGGCTTATTTTCTGGTGTGGCTAATATATGGATTTTTATTTATTTTTTCCCTAAAATTGATGTTGTCGTGACATCAACAATTTTAAGTCGTCCGTAGCGTATCTACCGGAATAAATTTGTCATTCAATACCCCAAGCAAAGTTTGTAAGTTTTACAATATAACTAAAACAATTCTTACTTACTAAACCGTCCCGTGTGCGGTGTCTGTAGGAGTGTTTCCGCGCGTATTTGCACGTGCTATTGTGACGTAGTGACGCTAGCATCGTTAGCATTAGTATGCTAACACGTTCACGGGTGTCTGCGTTAGTATTATTAACTTACAACGGCATTCCTTTTGTTTCGACTCAGTTCCGTAAATTCGCCAAAACGTCACCGTGGAGTTGTTGGGTCTGTTTAGCGGATTGGAGAGCTAACGGGTCCATGACGATGGCTTCTGTTTTGTTTGATCTGCCGTTTTACTGCCTTGTTGCAGATATCATTTGGAAACAATTAAGGTATTTATTTATATTTCTGTGTAAATTACTCATTTCACAACATATATATCTGTGGCTTATAGTCTGGTGTGGCTAATATATGGATATATTTATTTTTTGCCCTAAAATTGATGTTGTTGTGACATCACCAATGTGTACGTGTGTGATTTTTGCTGAAAAAGATACAAAAAGTGTATCATATTTCAATAAAGTCTGATGCATTTGGTCGTGATAAGAGAGGAGGAGCACCTTCAGAACACCCCCAGCGCGTCCGCGGCCTGGTAATAAAGACGGAGTCGCGGTCACAATGGCTGAGCTAATGTCCTGACAGTCTTACAGATAATCCTGCGAGCGGCGGTGCGGAACACGCTGTCATCGGCTTGTCGCTGTCCGACCGGTAGAGCAATGTGCGGCCAACCGCGCTCGGGGTCTCGCCTTGCAAGTAAATGGATCAAGTGCATCCCCGCTGATGCAGATGGCGCTTCAGGGGAGGTCACGTGATGCAAGCGGAGTGCAGGCCTGGAAAACTGATATCGAAATTTAAAAAAAAAAAATACAACCGAAATTGGAGACATTGCCTAAATTGACCATGTCTGCTGTGGATATTGGACACTTGATTTGTGCTGTCTTTAAGTTGAAGTGTAGTGATGTACAAATACTATTTTGGATGATAATCATCAGGAAGTAAAATTATTGACCCTATAAGTTGAATGATGCGGACACGTTTGTTACTGCATGCTTTCTAACATGTTACTGCCTTGGAGACAGTTGTTTGTGTAAGTAATATGCAACTATAGCGATTCGATATTTGTTTATGTTGACAAATAAAAAATAAAAAAATAAATAAAAAATAAATTAAAAAAAATAAATATATATATATATATATATATATATATTTTTTTTTTTAAATTAAATTAAAAATAATAATAATATATATAAATAATTATATAATAATATTAATTATAATAATATTATTAAAAAAATAAAAAATAAAAATAATAATATATATATATATATATATATATATATATATTTTTTTTTTTAAATTAAAAATAATAATAATATATATAAATAAGTATATAATAATATTAATTATA
>NC_084562.2:25227500-25272500 GCF_033978685.3 Nerophis lumbriciformis
TGCCCTGCAGTGTGTTTTGCTTATGTGTGACATCATGTACAATACAAGCCGTCCTGCAGTGTGTTTTGCTTGTGTGTGATATCATGTGCGATACAAGCCGCCCTGCAGTGTGTTTTGCTTATGTGTGATATCATGTGCGATACAAGCCATCATGAAATGTGTTTTGCTTATGTGTGATATCATGTGCGATACAAGCCGTCCTGCAGTGTGTTTTGTTTGTGTGTGATATCATATGCGATACAAGCCGTCCTGCAGTGTGTTTACTTGTGTGCGATATCATGTGTGATGCAAACCGTCCTGCAGTGTGTTTACAAGTGTGTGATATCATGTGTGATACAAGCCATCCTGCAATGTGTTTTGCTTATGTGTGATATCATGTATGATACAAGCCGCCCTGCAGTGTGTTTTGCTTGTGTGTGATAGCATGTGCGATACAAGCTTCCCTGCATTGTGTCTTGCTTGTGTGTGATATCATGTGCGATACAAGTCGTCCTGCAGTGTGTTTTGCTTATGTGTGATGTCATGTGCAATACAAGCCACCCTGCAGTGTGTTTTGCTTATATGTTATATCATGTGCGATACAAGCCGCCATGTAGTGTGTTTTGCTTGTTTGTAATATCATGTGCGATATAAGTCGTCCTGCAGTGTGTTTTGCTTATGTGTGATATAATGTGCGATACAAGCCATCCTGCAATGTGTTTTGCTTATGCGTGATATCATGTGCGATACAAGCCGTCCTGCAGTGTGTTTTGCTTGTGTGTGATAACATGTGCGATACAAACCGTCCTGCAGTGTGTTTATAAGTGTGTGATATCATGTGCGATACAAGCCACCCTGCAGTGTGTTTTGCCTATATGTTATATCATGTGCGATACAAGCCGCCATGTAGTGTGTTTTGCTTGTTTGTAATATCGTGTGCAATATAAGTCGTCCTGCAGTGTGTTTTGCTTATGTGTGATATAATGTGCGATACAAGCCATCCTGCAATGTGTTTTCCTTGTTTGTGATATCATGTGCGATACAAACCGTCCTGCAGTGTGTTTAAGTGTGTGTGATATCATGTGCGATACAAGCCGCCCTGCAGTGTGTTTACTTGTGTGTGATATCATGTGTGATACATGTCGTCCTGCAGTGTGTTTTGCTTATGTGTTATATCATGTCCGATACAAGCCATCCTGCAATGTGTTTTGCTTATGTGTGATATCATGTGCGATACAAACCGCCCTGCAGTGTGTTTTGCTTGTATGTTATATCATGTGCGATACAAGCCGCCATATAGTGTGTTTTGCTTGTTTGTAATATCATGTGCGATATAAGTCGTCCTGCAGTGTGTTTTGCTTATGTGTGATATAATGTGCGATACAAGCCATCCTGCAATGTGTTTTGCTTATGCGTGATATCATGTGCGATACAAGCCGTCCTGCAGTGTGTTTTGCTTGTGTGTGAAAGCATGTGCGATACAAGCCACCCTGCAATGTGTTTACTTGTGTATGATATCTTGTGCGATACAAGCAGTCCTGCAGTGTGTTTAAGTGTGTGTGATATCATGTGCGATACAAGCCGCCCTGCAGTGTGTTTTGCTTGTGTGTGTGATATCATGTGCGATACTTTTAAAGAGCCCTTAGGACAAAACAAAATAGTTTACGAAGAAAACCCCAAAGAGTTCACATGGGAAAATACTAACTACTTTAAACATGACTATTGATTAACAGAGAACACCTAAAAAAATCTCATTCCCACAGTATCCAGTAACAAATGTGTCCGCATCATTCAACTGACACTAACCTCATGAATCATTGTGGCTACTTCATGTTAAAGACAGAAACAGTTTGTCATAAGGTTGGTATTTTTCATACCTACAGTACCCTTACTGTAAGAGTTACTCCACTCGATCACAACGTTTCTAACAGTTCACACTACCAAGTCATCGAGGTAGGTGATGTCTAATGACCAGAGTCTGACATTCTGGTCCGAATGAGTTCTTCCGCAGTCAATAGTGCCGGTGATTGCGTTCTGTGAGGAACTCAATCGAACGAATCAATTCCATTGGTCGATTGAGGAAATGACTTGTGTGGTGAAACCGTGGCATGGAAACGAGACAAGAACTACATTTGTTCAAGAGCAAATTGTTAGCATGTCGTATAGAGTCAGTACTACGTCCTGGGCATGACGCAGTGGAGGCTCCTCTAAGGGGTCTTGGGGCACTAGGAGGTTTACCCCTTCACTACTGTTACCCCAGGTGGCCCTTGGCAAAGGCCTAGTACTTGACTTCCCCCTAGCCAGGGATACGGTGAAGACCTCAATGGCGGAGCAAGCGGAAGACGGTAGATTTTAAGAACTACCGCAACGGCTGCGATGGCGGAAGAAGGCTGCAGCAGAAAAGGGCACCCAGTCGTCTTGGACTCCATGCCACTGGACCCTGACCGGATTCTGTCACTTATTCTTCTGTTGTTTGATACTTTACAGTTGAGTCCCAAATTATTAGCCTTTGCAATCTGCATACCCGTCGCTGATGAGCTCCCTGGGCTTCTTAAGCCAGTGCAAACCTGCGTTCCGGGCCAGAACGTAGCGACCTGTTCCAGTACGGTAAGCCGACAATCTCTAGCTCTATGCGCACTCTCTCTCTCTCTGTGTTTCTCCACCTCTATGTTCACTTGTCGCCATCCAGCAGCATTCCTCCCATTCCTGGTCACGAGCTGTGTGTCTCGTCTCCCCGTATTCCCTCTGGTTCTGTTATGGCTCAGACTCCTGCCAACGCCGCTCATCCGTCCACGGACGTTTTCTCTCCGCTGCGGGCGCACCTCCGCACACCTGCAGGAGATCTGTAATCCACGCACCTGCCTGGGATGAAGGAGCTGCCTTCATAAACTCGCACAACCTGCCATGCGGCGCCGGAGTGAAGTCTTCTGTTGGCGTACATACCCTCCGTCGTCTGGAAAGTGAGCTGTCCGTCTCACTTTTCCCCGGATCTCCCTCTGGACTCTGACTGCCTCCCTCGATCCTTGACTTCCCTGGCTTTGGACTCGGACCTGTAGACTTCTCTCTCCCCTGGACTTCCTCGAAATCTCGTTCAACATTTAGGGTAACACTCAACAGCTAATCTACAAAACATAGCCTTACACCATACACACTCTTGGATTTTGTCACACTTCATTTCCTTAGTTAGTATATTTAGCGTTGTTTGATTATTATTATTAGCGCATTGCTGGCAGTAAGTCGACACGTTTCCAGTGAGGGTTGGACTCCGCCAAGGCTGCCCTTTGTCACCGATTCTGTTCATAACTTTTATGGACAGAATTTCTAGGCGCAATCAAGGCGTTGAGGGGATCTGGTTTGGTGGCTGCAGGATTAGGTCTCTGCTTTTTGCAGATGATGTGGTCCTGATGGCTTCATCTGGCCAGGATCTTCAGCTCTCACTGGATCGGTTCGCAGCTGAGTGTGAAGCGACTGGGATGAGAATCAGCACCTCCAAGTCCGAGTCCATGGTTCTCGCCCGGAAAAGGGTGGAGTGCCATCTCCGGGTTGGGGAGGAGACCTTGCCCCAAGTGGAGGAGTTCAAGTACCTCGGAGTCTTGTTCACGAGTGAGGGAAGAGTGGATCATGAGATCAACAGGCGGATCGGTGCAGCGTCTTCAGTAATGCGGACGCTGTATCGATCCGTTGTGGTGAAGAAGGAGCTGAGCCGGAAGGCAAAGCTCTCAATTTACCGGTCGATCTACGTTCCCATCCTCACCTTTGGTCATGAGCTTTGGGTTATGACCGAAAGGACAGGATCACGGGTACAAGCGGCCGAAATGAGTTTCCTCCGCCGGGTGGCGGGGCTCTCCCTTAGAGATAGGGTGAGAAGCTCTGCCACCCGGGAGGAGCTCAAAGTAAAGCCGCTCCTCCTCCACATGGAGAGGAGCCAGATGAGGTGGTTCGGGCATCTGGTCAGGATGCCACCCGAATGCCTCCCTAGGGAGGTGTTTAGGGCACGTCCGAACGGTAGGAGGCCGCGGGGAAGACCCAGGACACGATGTCTCCCGGCTGGCCTGGGAACGCCTCGGGGTCCCACAGGAAGAGCTGGACGAAGTGGCTGGGGAGAGGGAAGTCTGGGCTTCCCTGCTTAGGCTGCTGCCCTCGCGACCCGACCTCGGATAAGCGGAAGAAGATGGATGGATGGATGGATGATTAATTATTATATACATGGTCTATATATATAATAAATACATAAAGCTATACCAATCCCCTGGTGTCTGTTGTCGTCACCTTCCCCTGTTAAACCATAACAGGTTCTCCTGGCTGCATCTTTGGATCTCGACTTCCTGCCTGGACACGGATTTTGACGCCTCACTCTTGCCCTTGCTCTGAATCTTCAAGCCTGCCTTGCCCCCCTTGGACTTCCGCAACTCGATCAACACTTCCGGTAACACTTTACTCACTTCGCATAGTCGCACAAACACACATTTTGGATTAGTTTCTATCTTCATTATATTATATCTATATAAATAAATAGCGCTAAAACTACATCCTTGTATTCTGTGCCGTCTTCTTTCCCCCCCTGTGCCGTAACAGCCTTTGCATGAACATTTATTTTTGCTTTAAGTATTTCCCGAGTGCATTTTTAACACAGCTTTTCCAAGCATCCTACTTTCATTTTGGATGCATTTTGGGGAATAAAGTTATTTCAGGAAAACCAAAAGTTAAAGTTAAAGTACCAATGATTGTCACACACACACGAGGTGTAGCAAAATGTGTCTCTGCATTTGACCCATCACCCTTGATCAACCCCTGGGAGTCGAGGGGATCAGTGAGCAGCTGCGGTGGCCGCGCCCGGAAATTATTTTTTGGTGATTTATCTGTGACGACCGGGGCGCAACGGACTTTGGACACAGCGTGAAGGTAAAATAAATGATTTATTTACGGAATAACTCAGAAGAAACAAAGAAATGGGTGCTCATAGCACATAAGGTAAAAACTAAGGAAGACTAGTGTGGGAGCTAGCGAGTAACTGAGCCTAGCGTGGAAGCTAACAGGTACAGAGCAAGAACAAAAGTCGTCTACTGTTGCAAAAAGCAAACTACGAAGCAAGACAGAATGACAGGGAAGGCAGGCTTAAATAATAATGTCAGTGATGACAAACAGGTGCGCGGCAGGTGAAAATAATAAGCTGGCATGGCAACAAACTCAGGTGTACAAAACAGGCACTCAGGGAGTCCAAAACTCACAAAAAACTCAAGTACCTTGAAAAGATAAACGAAAATATGATCCGGGCAGGCGGATCATAACAGTACCCCCCCCTTAAGGGACAGATTCCAGATGTCCCCTGGAAAAACTAAACCCCCCCCAACTATAACAAAGTTCAAAAGTCAAGGGAGGGTGGAGGGAGGATTTGGCGGAGTGTCGCCAGGCCACGTGTCCCCGAATCCACCGGGGACGAGTCAGGTGGCGGCGGCGAATGGAACGCCGCTGCCGCAGGCGAGGCGGGCGACCACGGAAAGGCCACATTCGTGGCTGCCGAGAAGGTGGGCGTGAGTGGCGCCCGAAGTTCAGCAGCCGGAGAGTTCTACGACTACGTCTCGGGTGTTGCTGCTGTTTGCGCCACTGGCGTCCATACACTAACCTACGAGAGCGCCGCTTGCGCCGCCAGACCACTCGAGGTCGCTCAGACGACGATGAGGGTGAGGAAGGTGGCGGCGCCCTGGAAAGGTCCACCGGAGACGAGGAGAGAGCAGACGTCGCCGTGGAAGTAGGAGGAGTCGTCGTCTCCGTGGAAGCAGGAGGAGTCGTCGTCAGCCTCGGCTTCCACGCCTGCCTCGCCTACGACGTGCCCACCTCCTCGTGTCCGGCGGGCCGCACCACGGCGCCGCCCACCCCCTCGTCTCTGGACTTTTCATGGACGCCTTTGGCGCCAACAGCAGCGACGCCCAGGACTTGGGTGCAAGACTCAAAGACTGCTGAGGTTCTGGCGCCAGTCTCGTCCGCCTCCTCAACGGCCACAGACATGGCCGTTCCGAGGTCGCCCTCCTCGACAATGGCGGCGACAATCTACTCGCCGCCGCCACCTGACTTGTCACCGGCGGCTTCGGGGACACATGGCCTGGCGGCCCACCACCAATCCCTCCCTCCACCCTCCCGTGACTTTTGACTTATTCTGGGTTTTTTTTTTGTTGGGGAGGGGTTTCTAGGTTGGGACGTCTGGGATCCGTCCCTTAAGGGGGGGGGGGGTTATGTCATGATCGTTACCCGGATCATGGCATGATTTATGTTGTTGTATTTATGTTGTTGTATGATGTTTCTGTTTTAGTCTGTTTCCTGGGTGCACCCTCTTTCCCTGTTTATTGTTGGTTTCCATGGGCACTGATTCTCCTCACCTGTCTTAGTTTTGCAATTAGTGTTTCCACCAGGTGTTTTGGCTAATCACTCCCCTTTATAGTTTCCTGTCACCCAGCAGTAAGTGCTGGGTCAATGTTTGCAATAGGCAACATTTACGTCCTCCTGTTTTTGCTCCTCGCTCTTTATATTATTCTGCCGACCAGAATCCCCGTTTTTCACCCTTGGTGACATTTTGGTTTTTGTTTAGCGTCCTCAGTTTCGTATTTTTGTCCTGCCTTTTATTTATTAAAAATACTTAAATCTTACCTGTACGCCGCTCCTGCTTGTCTTCTGCCTTGAAAGGAACACGACAATCTCAGCCATGCGTCCAAGACGTAACATTAACCCCTAATTCCAACCCTTGATGCTGCGTGCCAAGCAGGGATGTAATGGGTCCCATTTTCAGTTTTATTTGGTTTGAACCCTTCAACCTAAAAATGACCAGAAACATAAGGATTAGCCCCCACATATGCTACGTTTCACTTCCAGTTCCACACAAACCTCCTGAGCCATCCCAGCCCGTTCTTTTTGAGAAAACATGGAAACGTAGTGATTGTTCACTGGTGACTTCAAATAGGCTTCCAACACCTGCTGTCTCTCAGACTGCTGGGAGTTTTTAAGGGGGCTAATCGTTTAATGTAATGTTTTTTGGTCAAATACCTTTGTTCCCGTGTGTAAAATAAAACTTATTGGAAGCTTTCAAAATGAAAGTCGGACGCTTGTAAAAACTTGCGCTAGAAAATGCATTTCTCTCTCTTTGCCAGCACTTGGGAAATACTTGATAGAAAATGACATAATTCCCGCCTCAACTGGACTATACTACAAATGGGGGTTATGGTTACAGGGTCATACATCGGTCATAATTCAAGTTCTCCTGAGTATTTCCTGATTTTATAAACACATTTTCTGGGCGCACATAATTATACTGAAATAATAAATACCCCTTTCTAACTTCATATGTGAATGAGTCCAAATTCACTAGTTTTATTGTAGATCATTCTGCACATGTAGAGAATACACCACATGAGCAAAATGCGTAAATTACATTAATAACTTCCTGTAATCTGATTTAGATTGTGTTATTCATTTCATCTTCTGGTGGATTAAAAATGAGCATTTTAAAACTCTTCCAGCCTCAATTCCAGCTATTAGGGTTAGGGTTAGGGTTAGGGTTAGAGGGTTAGGGTTAGGGTTAGGGTTAGGGTTAGGGTTAGGTTTAAAGGGTTCGGGTTAGGGTTAGGGTTAAGATTAGGGTTAGGGTTAGGGTTAGGGATAAACATCATCACACCATTTATTCAGAATGTATAAATAATGACAAATTCATATTTTACCCGCAACATGTAAGTGTAACAAAATAAACATTATGATTTGTTCATTTTCAGATTGTGCTCAGTGTATTTGTAAACAAAGAAAACAATCTAACGTTATATTTATATTTTTAATATTTATAAATATCCTAATATATTTGACCATAACATCTAAATGTAAAAAGGAAAACTTTATGATTTGGACAATTTTGTTGTGCGTGTGCTCGGTTTATTTTTAAACAAAGAAAACAATTTGAAGTTGTCTTTACTTTTAATATTTATAAATATCTTAATATTTTTAACCGCCACATGTAAGTGTAAAAAATATACATTATGATTTGTACATTTTCAGAATAAACAAAGAAAACAATTCTAAGTTGTATTTATTTTTTTTATATGTATAAATACCTTAATATTTTTAACCGCCACATGTAAGTGTAAAAAACATACATTATGATTTGTACATTTTCAGAATAAACAAAGAAAACAATTCCAAGTTGTATTTATTTTTAATATTTATAAATACTTCGTACATTTTCAGAATAAACAAAGAAAACAATTCTAAGTTCTATTTATTTTTTATATGTATAAATACCTTAATATTTTTAACCGCCACATGTAAGTGTAAAAAACATACATTATGATTTGTACATTTTCAAAATAAACAAAGAAAACAATTATAAGTTGTATTTATTTTTAATATTTATAAATACTTTGTACATTTTCAGAATAAACAAAGAAAACAATTCTGAGTTGTATTTATTTTTTATATGTATAAATACCTTAATATTTTTAACCGCCACATGTAAGTGTAAAAAACATACATTATGATTTGTAAATTTTCAGAATAAACAAAGAAAACAATTCTAAGTTGTATTTATTTTTAATATTTATAAATACTTTGTACATTTTCAGTATAAACAAAGAAAACTATTCTAAGTTGTATTTATTTTTTATATGTATATGTATATGTAGCCTTAATATTTTTAACCGTGACACTTAAGTGTAAAAAAAAAATAACATTATGATTTGTACATTTTTGTTGTACATGTACTCAGTCTATTTTTAAACAAAAAAAAAATATCTGAAGTTGTCTCTATTTTTAGTAATTGTATTTTTATTTTTATTTTTATTTTTTAACCATAAAACATATACATTACATGTTGAGGTAAAATTATTGCAAATTACCATATTTTTTTTACATTTTAGTCAAAAAAACCAACTAATAAAATGCATTAAAAAATTGTGTATTAATAGTATTCACTGGTAGAAGCGGCCCTCTGGGGCCAAACATAACTGCCATGTGGCCCTCAGTTGAAACGACTTTTACCTACACTACACTGTATTGCCAAAAGTATTTGGCCACCCATCCATTTTGGCCACAGGTGTATAAAATCAAGCACTTAGGCATGGAGACTATTTCGACAAACATTTGTGAAAGAATGGGCCGCTTTCAGTGATTTCCAGCATGGAACTGTCATAGGATGCCACCTGTGCAAAAAATCCAGTCCTAAAAAAATCCTAAATATTCTAAAGTCAACAGTCGGCTTTATTATAAGAAAATGGAAGAGTTTGGGAACAACAGCAACCCAGCCACAAAGTGGTAGGAGGGTGAAATTTGATGGAGGAGGAATTATGGTGTGGGGTTGTTTTTTTCAGGAGTTGGGCTTGGCCCCTTAGTTCCAGTGAATTTAACTTTGAATGCTTCAGGATACCAAAAACATTTTGGACAATTCCATTTGCCCAACCTTGTGGGAACAGTTTGGAGCGGGCCCCTTCCTCTTCCAACATGACTGTGCACCAGTGCACAAAGCAAAGTCCATAAAGACATGAATGACAGAGTCTGGTGTGGATGAACTTGACTGGCCTGCACAGAGTCCTGACCTGAACCCGATAGAACACCTTTGGGATGAATGAGTTTTTTTTTTGCTTCTCAGGCAAATCATATTTTTGATGTAGAGGGTAGATGCCCATATCGGCTGTTCAGATTTACTTTACAAAAGAGAAGTGTAGGATACTTCTCTTGTTGCCTTATTTGTATTTGACTTTATTAAATGTATTTATATTATCATTTGGTGCAGTCGGGCCGGAGCAGGAGGGGATAGAAAGAGAAAAAAAAGGAAGACAGAGGCGGAAATTGTGGGGACAAGAGGGGGATTAGACAGAGAGACGAAAACAACAACAGCAAACACAACAGTAACAACAACAACAACAACAATAGAGCAACATCAGCAAATACGATATGTACAAATATGATTGTAAACGTCAGGTGTGCTCATTACGTCGATAGCGAGCTACCGGTCGATCTCGGAGGGTGTGTCAGTCGATCACCAGCCAGGCATTAAAAAAATAGTCCTAAAAATGAGCGATCATAAATCTTCACTATGACGTCACTTTCGTCACTTGATTGACATTCACGGCACCCGAGGGTCTTCTGGGATGACGCTGGCTGCTGCCAGCTCATTAAAATTACCGACTGGAAGGCGAGAAACACTTTATTTCAACAGACTCTGGCGCCGTACCTGTTGTCAAAACTCCAAAGACCGACTGCACAGTTGCGCTAACAAAACAAGAGTCTCAGAAAGCTGGCGTGCACAAGCTAGCAAGCTACGGAGTTTGCCGACAATGTATTTCTTGTAAAGTGTATACAAAGGAGTACGGAAGCTGGACCAACAAGATGCCAAAAACCAACCACTTTCATGTGGTATTGGACAGAAAAGGAGGACTTTTTTCTCCTCCATTCGAAAACGCGGACGTTTTTAGCACCACTGTCTGATTCCAATCAATGCAAGTCATCACAATCAGGTAATACACCAACTTATATTCTTGTCTTCATGAAAGAAAGGAATCTATATGTGTTAAACATGCTTGTATTATCTTTAAACACCTTTAACTTGTTAACAATATTAACTATATGTGTTAAACATGCTTGTATTATCTTTAAACACCTTTAACTTATTAATAATATTAACTATATGTATTAAACATGCTTGTATTATCATTAAACACCTTTAACTTATTAACAATATTAACTATGTGTTAAACATGCTTGTATTATCTTTAAACACATTTAACTTGTTAACAATATTAACTATATGTGTTAAACATGCTTGTATTATCTTTAAACACCTTTAACTTGTTAACAATATTAACTATATGTGTTAAACATTCTTGTATTATCTTTAAACACCTTTAACTTATTAATAATATTAACTATATGTATTAAACATGCTTGTATTATCATTAAACACCTTTAACTTGTTAACAATATTAACTATATGTGTTAAACATGCTTGTATTATCTTTAAACACATTTAACTTGTTAACAATATTAACTATATGTGTTAAACATGCTTGTATTATCTTTAAACACCTTTAACTTGTTAACAATATTAACTATATGTGTTAAACATGCTTGTATTATCTTTAAACACCTTTAACTTGTTAACAATATTAACTATATGTGTTAAACATGCTTGTATTATCTTTAAACACCTTTAACTTGTTAACAATATTAACTATATGTGTTAAACATGCTTGTATTATCTTTAAACACCTTTAACTTGTTAACAATATTAACTATATGTATTAAACATTCTTGTATTATCATTAAACACCTTTAATTTATTAACAATATTAACTATATGTGTTAAACATGCTTGCATTATCATTAAACACCTTTAACTTATTAACAAAAACATATATTTCATAAATAAGTAAATACAAATTATATACATGAATGAGGTAGATCCCCACGACTTGATCAATTGAAAAGTAGCTCGCCTGCAGAAAAAGTGTGAGCACCCCTGGTAAAAGTGATAGCAAAGAAGCAATTAGCTAAATAAATAATAATACAGAAATGACAATGCGCATTATTACACTACAAATGGAGCAATGCATGAACTTGACTGGCCTGCACAGAGTCCTGACCTGAACCCAACATCAGTGTGTGACCTCACCAGTGTTGGGTTAGTTACTGCAGAGCAGTAACTAGTTACAGTTACTAGTTACTTCATTTCAAAAGTAACTCAGTTACTAACTCAGTTACTTACACCAAAAAGTAATGCGTTACTGTGAAAAGTAACTATTTAGTTACTTCTTTTTTTCTTCTTTTTTTTTTTTTTTTTTTTTTAAAGCTCCCATTAATGCCCTTTTAGCCTTCATTTCAGTACTGTTATTGCACTGGAGAATAATACAATGTGTTGATCAACTTGACATGTATTTGCATCACTGAACTCTGCTAAGCAATGTGCTCTACATACAACACACAAAGACAAAGATATGTTTCAAAGGGCCAATTTGTTTCTGGCCAGAACAAATTGACAAAACTATTTTAAATAGCTGCAACATAACGTACATAAGTAACAAACAGCATAATAACAGCATAGATGTAAACCAAGAAAGGCACACACTACATACACAAAGCCTAACCAGGCATTTTCTTTACTGAGCAAAACTCTTTATTGTCGGCCATAAACACATCACCAAAACATTAGTAAAAAAAATGATATCTAGCAAAAGTGGTCATTTTCTGCAGTACAAACCAGACCAAAAGCAACTTTTATATGTTATGTTATATCAACAGCAGCCACTTGCTCTTTCTCACGTGTGCCAACACTTGCACATATGGCACTTAGCCAGTGATGCGTTTACAGCCACACAAAAAGTCAGACAACTCCAACACCACACATAAAGTGTCATTCCAGGTCGTTACTCTATGATTTACCAATCAAATGTGTGCTTATTCTAGTGTCATTTATTAGGAATCTTAATTTATAAATATTAATCATTAAATGCTGTTAGTATATTAAATAAATACTAATAAAAATATATTTTTTACAAACAGGAAGTTGCAGGAATGTACACATGATCCCCTGCTTACATCTCATTGTGCAACATGTGAATGTTTTAATGGGAACTAAATGAAAGGGGTACAAACTATTTCCAAAGCAGGACCTCCACCCAGACAAACAATACAAGTACACAGTTCATGAAAAACAATATTTGTTGTTTTTGTCATTGTAAGTGGGCCTAAACACTTATATTAGAAATGGAAATGACTGCTGTCATTTGATTATAATAATAAGAGAATGTTGTCTGTCTATCTGTGTTGGCGCTGTGATGAGGGGGGGGACTTGTCCAGGGTGTACCCTGCCTTCCGCCCGAATGCAGCTGAGATAAGCTCCTGCCACCCCGAAAGAGACAAGCGGTAGAAAATGGATGGAGATTGAACTTGTTATTTAGTGAGGTTTGGGACAGGTGTGCTGCTGGTGTAGCCACAGTGTGCACGTCTAAAGTTGCTCACATGTGCTCCACTCAATGCTCAGGGAGTTTTTGCGTTTGCTCACACACATCAACAATTAGAAGGAACATTGATTGACAGAGTGTGTACCTTCAGCGGTGAATGATGAGAAGAGGCAAAGTTAATCCTTAAATGGTGGAGGTGAAGTGGCATCAGAGTCAGCTGTCTCTCTTTACTAGCTTCGTCGAAGCATGTTGCTTATGTAGCTTGTTTCAGCAGATTTGAATTGCTGTTTTGGGCAGTAGATGGCATCTTTGATCCAAAGCACAATTTACATTTAACTAAAATGTTCTTTTCTTTGTGCTGGACAAAAGAAAAGTAGTGAAAATATCTCCATGTTAGCAAACTCGACTTCTGCAAACTCGACTTCTGGCTCCGCCATGATCAGACACGCCCCCCTCCCCTCCCCTCCCCTCCCCATACACCCACACAGAGCGCACGTCTCTCTTCTCTGGCTTGTGACACAAGAAGAATCAGAACGACAGCAGCGCTCCGATAAAACACACTTTATACTACATAAAAAGTAACGCAAAATAACGCAGTAACGCATCATGTAGTAACGGTAACTGAGTTACTGAATATAAAAAAATAACGCGTTAGATTACTAGTTACCGCCGAAACTAACGGCGTTACAGTAACACGTTACTTTGTAACGCGTTAGTCCCAACACTGGACCTCACCAATGCACTTTTGAAAGAATGGTGGAAAAACTCCTATAAACACACTCCACAACCTTGTGGACAGCCTTCCCAGAAGAGTTGAAGCTGTAAAAGCTGAAAAAAGGTGGACCCACATCATATTGAACCCTATGGGTTAGGAATGGGATGGCGCTTCAAGTTTATTATGTGAGTCAATGCAGGCGGCCAAATACTTTTGGCAATATAGCGTAGCTCAAGGAGAAAGAAATGAAGACGATACACCAGAGCGGGTGCAAATAGTCCAGGACGCGGTCTCAAATATGCTCCCACCGTCGTCAAGGGGCATGGTATTTTTAGGCCTGCACCTTCCAAGACGGACTGGAGGGCGACAGACAGAGACAGGAAGCAGGGGGGAGGAAGACAGGCGGTGACAGGAGCGAGCAACGATGTCATTGAGGGAACCTTGGCGGTAAGATAACCACTGGTAGAAACACCAGCCCCCGGGGTTCTTAATTCTGTAATGATGCTACTGCTCTTTTGTGTGATGGCCCGCGCTTATTTCCCTCGGCCTCTCGCCTCGCTTTAGTGTATAACTCTGGAGACGGGCCACCGAGAATGTGTCCTGGCGCCCTGAAAGACGCTGTCACCGCCGAATAATTGCACCGATCCTCATGGCCCGCGTGAGCTTTATGTCGCCTTCCCTCTTCTAATTGCGACCGCACTGTTTCACATCAGCGACTATTACCGACTGCTTAATGCAACTGGAAAATATTGCATCGGAATCAGGCCCAGGCTTAGAGAGAAGAACGAGGGATGGGGAGAAAGCATACTTGCCAACCCTCCCGAAATTCAGGCGGAGCTGAAGGCCACGCCCCCTCCAGCTCCATGCGGACCTGAGTGACGTGTTGACAGCCTGTTCACACGTCCGCTTTCCCATAATATAAACAGCTAGTGATCGAGGGCGAGTTCTTGGTTTCTTATGTGGGTTTATTGTTAGGCAGTTTCATCAACGTATTCACATTGGTCAGTAGGGGGGCAGTAGGGCGTTTCTTCCCAAATTGAATGCTATCACCTGCAGACCGGAAGTGTCTTGTCATTCTGATGAGCGCGACCCGTCTGTGAACAATCGAAACGTCCTGTGTGCTTTTTCCTCCTGTATAACAGGTTAGTTTTGGTGAATCAACTCACTGAATAATATCCATGTGATCTTTATAAGTTTAAGTACACATTCTGATGGCGGAGCCTAACTCTAAAGTGTTTGTGAGTTGTAGTCCATCCAGCTGGATTCGGCTGCGCATCTGGCAACCTCAGTCATAGGAGAGAAATGTATCCTCCCTTCAAGCCATAACTGATAAATGGTAACGTTGTATTATTGGGATATGCGGTAATCTGGGCTGTTACGAAGAACAACCCAACCGAAAATCGTGTCACAAAACCGTGTCAAGATCCGAACTGTGGATTGTGTGAACCGTTCCAGTCCTAATAAACTGTAAAGTCTTATGCATGCTTTTCTAAACAGTACTTCCAATATTTCCCGTTGGGGGAATTTTTAATAGAACACCCTAGAATTGGCCTTTATTCTGCTACCAAAAAAGATACACACACTATTTATTCACCCTGCACTCTCACACCCATAGTTTACATTATCATCATACTTGCCAACACTCCCGGATTTTCTGGGAGACTCCCGAAATTCAGCGCCTCTCCCGAAAACCTCCCGGGACAAATTTTCTCCCGAAAAACTCCCGAAATTCAGGCGGACCTGAGTGAGGTGTTGACAACACACAACAACAGTGTCTACCGTAAAGCAGTTCGTCTGCCGTAAACAGCAATGTTGTGACACTTTTAAACAGGACAATACTGCCATCTACTGTACATGCATATGTGACCCACCCATAATGTGTCACATTTTTGTGTTGATTTATTTATTTTATTTTGTGGTTTGAATTCGTTTTTGGAGCTGTCATTACACATTTATCAGTATTCACATTGGTCAGTAGGGGGGCAGTAGGGCGTTTCTTCCCAATTGAATGCTATCACCTGCAGACCGGAAGTGTCTTGTCATTCTGATGAGCGCGACCAGTCTGTGAACAATCGAAACGTCCTGTGTGCTTTTTCCTCCTGTATAACAGGTTAGTTTTGGTGAATCAACTCACTGAACAATATCCATGTGATCTTTATAAGTTTAAGTACACATTCTGATGGTGGAGCCTAACTCTAAAGTGTTTGTGAGTTGTAGTTTGTATCTGTGAATGAATCCAGTGCACAGCTGCAGTAATCAATACAAAAAGGCGACCTGAGTGCGCACTATTTATATAGGAACTTCTGATCCTAATTCAGACTCCCAAATTAGAGCTCCCGTTTTCTTATTGATTTTATAATGTATATTTGTATAATGTGTGTGTTCTGAAATAGTGACAGAGAATAGAACAAGGATGGACAATTCAACCCTTAACTCAACAATGAGTAGATGAGTGTTTTGTGTGTGTATATGTGTAAATAAATGAACACTGAAATTCAAGTATTTATTTTATATATATATATATATATATATATATATATATATATATATATATATATATATATATATACATACAAATGGGTTTATTTCGTGATTGATGCTGTATTACTGCCTTTTTCAATGTTTAACCAAAACATTCCTGTTCACGACCAAATAGAGTCTGTTATTCTTGGGACGGCGTGGCGCAGTGGAAGAGTGGCTGTGCGCGACCCGAGGGTCCCTGGTTCAATCCCCACCTAGTACCAACCTCGGCATGTCCGTTGTGTCCTGAGCAAGACACTTCACCCTTGCTCCTGATGGGTGCTGGTAGCGCCTTGCATGGCAGCTCCCTCCATTAGTGTGTGAATGTGTGTGTGAATGGGTAAATGTGGAAGTAGTGTCAAAGCGCTTTGAGTACCTTGAAGGTAGAAAAGCGCTATACAAGTACAACCCATTTATCATTATTTATTCTCTTCCTCCTCGGTCTTCACCTTCCCAAGACAGATACAAGAGTCTGGAAGTTTTCTTTCTGTCTTTCTCCCATACTTGCCAACCTTGAGACCTCCGATTTCGGGAGGTGGGGGGTGGGGGGTGTGGTCGGGGGCGTGGTTAAGATATATATAAGAAATACTTGACTTTCAGTGAATTCTAGCAATATATATATTTATTTTATTACTTATATATATATATTTTATTACTTATATACATATTTATTTTATTACTTATATTTTATTACTTATTTAATATATATATTTATTTTATTACATATATATATATATATATATATATATATATATATATATAATATATTATATATATATATTATATAAAAAATTTTTATATATATATATTTTTATATATATATATATATATATATATGTAATTAAATAAATATATATATTAAATAAGTAATAAAATATAAGTAATAAAATAAATATATATATAAGTAATAAAATATATATATAAGTAATAAAATAAATATATATATTGCTAGAATTCACTGAAAGTCAAGTATTTCTTATATATATCTTAACCACGCCCCCGACCACGCCCCCCACCCCCCACCTCCCGAAATCGGAGGTCTCAAGGTTGGCAAGTATGGGAGAAAGACAGAAAGAAAACTTCCAGACTCTTGTATCTGTCTTGGGAAGGTGAAGACCGAGGAGGAAGAGAACAACAGACTCTATTTGGTTCGTGAACAGGAATGTTTTGGTTAAACATTGAAAAAGGCAGTAATGCAGCATCAATCACGAAATAAACCCATTTGTAAATATTTAGGACCGAGCCATGCTGCTCATGCTATAGTGTCACAATAAAACTGCATCCATCCCTCGACTTCTAAAACCTATTGCTCATCTTCTTTGTGTCCGGGCTCAAAAATATAAGGTTCTGGATCATAATAGTTGTTAGCTCTCACAAAGTCTGCTTGATTAGCGTTGTTGTTGATGGTGAAGAGATCTGCGGTTCCTCCTCTACGTTATTATCCATTGTGCTCAAGTTGTACTTTTATATCCGTGCAAAGGCACACAACGTGTTATCTTCCACTGCAAGTTGTCTCGCAGCGGCGGTTTCTGTTTCCAGACCCTGCCTGCTAAACAGTCAAGGACGGACTTCAAGTACCTCGACGAAGATAAGTGTGAAGTGAATTAGTGAAGTGAATTACATTTATATAGCGCTTTATCTCAAGTGACTCAAAGCGCTTTACATAGTGAAACCCAATATCTAAGTTACATTTAAACCAGTGTGGGTGGCACTGGGAGCAGGTGGGTAAAGTGTCTTGCCCAAGGACACAACGGCAGTGACTAGGATGGCGGAAGCAGGGATCGAACCTGCAACCCTCAAGTTGCTGGCACGGCCGCTCTACCAACCGCCCCCACAATAAGATGACTTCACGCAGACAAAGCAGAGCCAAGGCAATCGGAAGGCCCCCAGCACATTCCGTAACGTATCGTGCGTGACCACTACCTTTAGAGGCAGCCTCAGTGATGTTAACTAGGGAACTCCTGAATAAATAGAGGAGCGCGGGGGCTGTACCTCAGAGCGTGTTGGGAGACTGTAACTGAGTGCGCAGCCCCAAACGTTTCTCCTCATGAGCAAAATTGAACTCTGCCTCTGCCTGATTCCTTGCTTCTTGTCTTGTTTAATAGTTTGAACCTGACAGATTGATACTATTCCGATCATATTGATTTATCCGCAAACTCTGTAAGTCTTTAGGTGTCATAAATCAGATATAAATGATAAATAGCTTCAATATCAAGGCAACTTGTTTTTCCACTCTACTGCTACTTTAAGTATGGACAGTATTGACATTGAAAAACACTAACCTATTTCTTATTAAAGGTATTTATACCAGCTTAAATTTTACTTTGCTGGTATCGGATCGGAAAGAAAATCAGTCACTGCTTTGAGACACCTGCGCTAAATGGAATGGACTCGGTATTTGGCTCATTTGAGAGACTTAATCAGATCAGTTTTGTGTGCGCTATCAAATTAGGCCCGGTTTTAATGCAGGCCCTTGTCTTTCAAACCTGTTGCGTAAAATGTCCAATGTTTGGATGGATTTAGTTGATGCAGAGTTTGAGCATCGAGGAATGTACTCTGGAGGTCTACTACGACCGCGTGGTCGTGGACTGTGTGTTGGTGTGATATCGATTCGTGCAATGTAGCTAACGTAGCCTCACACCCCCACAAGCCGGGTCAGAGTTTATGGTTTGGAATTGAACCAAACTCAACACTCGGAGGCAACGTGGTGGTAGAAAACTGTATTTTACCAACACTGATTACAATTTGAAATCAACTTTCCTACGACCCGGGAGATGGTTGCACAAATAAATAATAGCACAGTGCTAAAATGCAGGTTTCACCGTCTATAACTGTCCGCTTGACTGAGCAGGAAGTGTCAAGCAGAGCCACTCCCGTCCGCAGGAATCCCGGCTAATTAAAGGCGCTCAAGTGACCGTTCCACTCACCGGTGTGTCATCCTACCCCTTACACCAAGAAGAGTTGTCCCAGGTTACTAATTATGCCGTTTTTTCAGGTCCTGTATCGCAGCATCAATCAATGTGAAGGCTCGGCGTATACCCGAAGGTACGGGAACCTTGTTCTAGCTTTGATCAATTCTTTCAAAAGTAGATAACCGCCAATTTAATGAATGAATCCGAGGCAAAAGTTCTGCCATTTAAACATACTCGGTCTTTATTTTACTAGTAGGTTATTAGGACCCTGTCCCAGATTATTTTGTTCTAAAACTGAAGGTCGAAGCCATCTCTAAAATGGTTGCCACTCTTTCTTGCTTTTGTCCACCTAGGTTGGAATCGGAAATGAAAGTTAGCTGTGCCAAGTGCTGACACATTCTCCTCCACTCTCCCTTCCAGGCGGGTACTTCATGATACCATGAATGATAATCATACTTGCCAACCTTGAGACCTCCGATTTCGGGAGGTGGGGGCGGGGGCGTGGTCGGGGGTGGGGCGGGGGGCGTGGTTGGGGGCGTGGTTAAGATATATATATATATATATATATATATATATATATATATATAAGAAATACTTGACTTTCAGTGAATTCTAGCTATATATATATATATATATATATATATATATATATATATATATATATATATATATATATTAGAGATGCGCGGATAGGCAACTATTTCATCCGCAACCGCATCAGAAAGTCGTCAACCATCCGCCATCCACCCGACTTAACATTTGATCAGAACCGCACCCGCCCGTTGTTATATATCTAATATAGACGATGCAAGGCATTAGTGAGGTTATAAAGCTTTTGCCTGTTAAAGAAAGGAGACTGATCCAATGCAGTACAGACATTCGCGTGCCACGCTGTCACGACCCAGACGCACACCAGTGCGCAATCATATGGGAGCCGCGCTGAGCGCACCTCCAAGCGCGTCTCGCTGCCGGCGACGGCCGGGTATGGGCCCGACGCTCCAGCGCCATCCATTTTCAGGGCAGGTGGGTTGTTACACACTCCTTAGCGGGTTCCAACTTCCATGGCCACCGTCCTGCTGTCTATATCAACCAGGGTGAGCCCCACCCCTTTCGTGAGCGCACTGCGCGCGGAATGACCCCTGTTACGCGCCCCCGGCAACAGGGGTGGCGGGCAGGTAAGCTGCGCGGGCGGAGCGCGCGGAGTGACCCCTGTTACGAGCCCCCGGCCACGGGGGTGGCGGGCAGGTAAGCTGCTTACCTGCTGCGCGTGACGCCGGCCGCGGTGGTGACCCTGGACGTGCGTCGGGCCCTTCTCGCGGATCGCCTCAGCTACGGCTCCCGGTTGGGCCCTCTCGGGGGAAGGGGCCTCGGTCCCGGACCCCGGCGAGGCGTCCCTTCTCCGCTCCGTAAAAGTGTCCATCTCTTTTTTTTTTTTCTTCTGTTGTGGCATATGCTGCAGGTGCCTGCTCGTTTTTCGTATGTGGGTAACAACATTTAACTATGTATATAAATTTCCGAATTGGTTTAACTGCCACCCGCCTGAATCTATTTAAAATCTAATTTTTTTTTTATTTCAACCGCCCGACCCGACCCGACCTGCGGATAAAATCTAATTTTTTTAAATTTCATCCGCCCGATCCGCGGATAATCTGCGGATCAGGCGGTTGTGTCCGCAAACCGCGCATCTCTAATATATATATATATATATATATATATATATATATATATATATATATACATATATATATATATATATATATATATATATATAAATAAAATAAATACTTGAATTTCAGTGTTCATTTACAAACTACAACTCACAAACACTTTAGAGTTAGGCTCCACCATCAGAATGTGTACTTAAACTTATAAAGATCACATGGATATTATTCAGTGAGTTGATTCACCAAAACTAACCTGTTATACAGGAGGAAAAAGCACATAGGACGTTTCAATTGTTCACAGACTGGTCGCGCTCATCAGAATGACAAGACACTTCCGGTCTGCAGGCGATAGCATTCAATTGGGAAGAAACGCCCTACTGCCCCCTACTGACCAATGTGAATACTGATAAATGTGTAATGACAGCTCCAAAAATGAATTCAAACCACAAAATAAAATAAATAAATCAACACAAAAATGTGACACATTATGGGTGGGTCACATATGCATGTACAGTAGATGGCAGTATTGTCCTGTTTAAAAGTGTCACAACATTGCTGTTTACGGCAGACGAACTGCTTTACGGTAGACACTGTTGTTGTGTGTTGTCAACACGTCACTCAGGTCCGCCTGAATTTCGGGAGTTTTTTCTGGAGAAAATTTGTCCCGGGAGGTTTTCGGGAGAGGCGCTGAATTTCGGGAGTCTCCCGGAAAATCCGGGAGGGTTGGCAAGTATGATGATAATGTAAACTATGGGTGTGAGAGTGCAGGGTGAATAAATATTGTGTGTATCTTTTTTGGTAGCAGAACAAAGGCCAATTCTAGGGTGTTCTATAAAATATTCCCCCAACGGGAAATATTGGAAGTACTGTTTAGAAAAGCATGCATAAGACTTTACAGTTTATTAGGACTGGAACGGTTCACACAATCCACAGTTCGGATCTTGACACGGTTTTGTGACACGATTTTCGGTTGGGTTGTTCTTCGTAACAGCCCAGATTACCGCATATCCCAATAATACAACGTTACCATTTATCAGTTATGGCTTGAAGGGAGGATAACTTTCTCTCCTATGACTGAGGTTGACCACAATAGCTGAATAGACAAGCGTTTTGTCAATAACAAATCTCTAACCAACACATTTTACACAGAAATTAGGCTATTTTCAGGAAGAAGTACGCCATGCCTGCGTACAATATCACAACAAATAACAATTATATGGTTATTGTCAGTACTATCAGAAAACTAAGACTAAAACCAACTACAACCAACGCTAGCAATGGTTATACTGGTGAAAATAAGTAGAGCATGCTTAGCAGCCTAAGTCCTATAACACTCATTGAAATACTTTCTATAGTTCAAAACATAAAAACTCCACTAAGTCCTATAACACCCATTAAAATACATTCTGGAGTTCAAGACTTAAACCCTTATAACCCATACAAAACCCATTGAAATACACTCTAGAGTTCAAGACTTAAACCCTAATAACTCCTATAACACCCATTGAAATATGTTCTAGAGTTCAAGACTTAAACGCTAATAACTCCTATAACACCCATTAAAATACTTTCTAGAGGTCAAGACTTAAACCCTAATAACTCCTATAACACCCATTGAAATACTTTCTAGAGTTCAAGACTTAAACCCTAATAAATCCTATAAGATCCATTGAAATACTTTCTAAAGTTCAAGACTTAAACCCTAATAACTCTTATAACACCCATTGAAATACGTTCTAGAGTTCAAGACTCAAACCCTAATAACTCCTATAACACCCATTGAAATGCTTTCTATAGTTCAAGACTTAAACCCTAATAACTCCTATAACACCCATTGAAAAACTTTCTAGAGTTGAAGACTTAAACACAGCACTGCACATCATAATGGTGTTAAAGGTCGGGCGGGCCGGATTGAAAATCTTAACGGGCCGCATGTGGCCCACGGGCCCTATTGTGCCCAGGTCTGGTATAGAGTAAAGGTTTCGTATTGGCATTCACTCCTGAACGATCTATTTCAAGACACTAACCTTCGTAATTTCCACGTCAGTCTTAACGCCATAGGGCACAAAAACAATGGAAAATGGCAGCTCCATCCCTAGAGATTGTCCAGTGACAGAACCTTCAAGTCCCCCAGGGGACTCCACCACCTTGGCACTTCCATTCCATGTCCAGCAACAATCTGCCATCTTAAAGTGACAGGAAGAGCTATGTAAAGACCAGGTGGCGAGGTGTGAAGCCGCTCATTAAACAGACACCGTGTCATACCCAAGTGTCTGCTGTGAACCAGGATCATGCCAGACGTTCCAATTTCCCCTTACTTCTTCTCACCTGTCACGTCTTTGTGTCGGCGTCTGGTTAATGTGTGTCCTCTCGTAGATGGCAAATTAGCGGGTATGATTCGACAAATCCGTGAGTCACGACCGGGAAAAAGTGAGTTGAAATACCCATTTTCTGCTACGGTCACAAAAACAAAACTTTAAACAAGAGCTGGTGAACGTTCATTACGTAAACAGAGTTCAAAGTTCTGAGCGTGAACGATCAACTCTGTTTACGTAATGGCAGGTGTTTACTTTTGACATTATTAAAAAAAACTAGAAAAAAGCAATTTCGTTATAAATTGCGTACGAATGCTGAACAGCCGGACTAAAATGCTAACAGTTAGCATGCTAGCCACATAGCAACAAGTAACAAAATATAAGACAGAAATGACAAAAATAATTAAAGCTGCAAGCAGCATTGGTCGGGCCCGCGTATTTGGCAGGTGCTAGTCCTAAGTGTCCCAATACTTATTTCCAGTTTTGGTCCTAAATTTTCCAATACTTTTGTCAAGTTGTAGTCCTAAGTGTCCCAATACTTTTGTCCAGTGTAGGTGTCCCAATACTTTTGTCCAGTTGTATTCCTAAGTGTCCCAATACTTATGTGCAGTTTTAGTCCTAAGTGTCCCAATACTTTTGTCCAGTTGTAGTCCTAAGTGTCCCAAGATTTTTTTCCAGTGTAAGCGTCCCAATACTTTTGTCCAGTGGTAGTCCTAGGAGTTCCAAGAGTTTTGTCAAGTTTTAGTCCCAAGTGGCCCAATACATTTGTCAGGTTTTTGTCCTAAGTCTCCCAATACTTTTGTCAAGTTGTAGTCCTAAGTGTCCCAAAACTTTAGTCCAATGTAAGTGTCCCAATACTTTTGTCAAGTGGTAGGCTTAAGTGTCCCAATACTTTTGTCTATGTTTAGTCCGAAGTGTCCCAATAGTTTTGTTCAGTGGTAGTCCTAAGTGTCCCAATACTTTTGTCAAGGTGTAGTCCTAAGTGTCCCAATACTTTTGTCCAGTGTAAGTGTCCCAATACTTTTGTCAAGTTTTCGTCATAAGTGTTCCAATACTTTTGTCCAGTGGTAGTCATAAGTGTCCCAATACTTTTGTGTACTTTTAGTCCGAAGTGTCCCAAGACTTTTGTCTAGTGTACCTACCTTGTCTGCATTGTGTAGGCACGCTGGTGCTTCCTGCTTTTAAGCAGCCATCTAGAAAAAACAGCAGCGCAGCAGCATCAGCGCAGCGGTTCTTTGAAGGGTCATAAAATCAAAACCGGAGCAGTTATAAAAGATAGGTTTTGAAGGAAGGTGACCGGTTTTTACAAAAATGTTGTTTTGAAGGGGTAATAGCAAACTTCCTGTTGATTTTTGCTGGGGGTTGTCAATCTATGAAATGTAGGTCTGAGTAAGACCTACATAGAGGTTTTTGTTTCATGTCTCTCCGACCTTCCCAGTGGGAGTTACAGGCAGTTTTGTCATTTTTTTCTTCCGAGGAGCAGTTTTTTTTGCGTTTTATTAAAAAATTGCAGTAGAGCGCAATTTTGAGATTTGGGGTTAGGTTTTTTTTTTAGATCGCAATGTTTGCCAGTCCTGATGTGTGCGTTCAGTTTGGTGAGTTTTGAAGCATGTTAAAGGGGGTCAAAATACAGCTCAAAGAGGCAAAAATGACTGTTTTTAGTACTTTTTTGTCTTGAAGGGGGAATCGCCAACTTCCTGTTGATTTTTGCCCGAGAATATACTATTATGAAATGTAGGTCTATGTCAGACCTACATAGAGGTTTTTGTTTCATGTCCCTCTCCGACCTTCCTAGTGGGAGTTACAGGCAGTCTAGTTTTTTTTTTTTTCTAGGGGGCGCTAGAGCGCAATTTTGAGTTTTGCTGTTCGTTTTTTTTATCAAAAGGCAATTTTTGCAGGTCCTGACGTGTGGGTCAAATATGGAGAGTTTTGAAGCATGTTAACTGGGTCAAATTGCGGCTCAAAGAGGCGGCCGGTATAATAATAATAATAAAACCTTAGAAATTCAATAGGTCCTTATGTCCCATTGCATAAGGACTCCCTTTGGGAGTCCTTATGCAATGGGCCATGCGGGCCCTAATTATTTGGAGGTAATAAAAATATCAACCTAATCACTCAGGTATCACTCGTATACTGATACTCCTTGGTATCGACACATGTCGTAACTTACTTGCTTACTAACCAACAGTTGTTTTTTAACTATTTGTAACCCTTTTTTCACCCTTTTTTCTGTCGACTACTCCTCCCACATTGTTCAACCCACTTCAACCGTCAAATCATTCCTCTTAAACAGGACAAAAAAACTATATATTTTTTTGTTTTGAAAATTTCCCGGTTTTCTCGAAAATTCCAGGAATTCCGTAATATTATTTCTCAATGAAAAATGTTCATCATTTCTCGACCGATTGAAAAAAATTCCAAAACCAACTCATTCAGAACATTCAAATGTTTTAGCGTTTTCAAAAAAAAATCCCGCTTTTCCCAAATTTCCATGAAAATCGCATTTGACAAGTTTTTTTGTCCAGTTTAAGAGGAATGATTTGACGGAGAAACGGTTGATATGGGTTGAAAAATGTGAAAGGAGTCATCGCACTAAAAAAGTTTGGAAATAAGGTTAGAAAGAACTGGAATTCCCAGAAATTTGTTGAACGTGGAAAAATGGTTGTTTGCATTTCCAGGATTAGGAGAATGTGTTGAAGCTGGAATGGTTTGAATCCGTTGACAAATGGGGGAATTGTTGATGTTTGAAAAATTGATAACTAAAAACTGGGAATTCTCGGAAATCCGGGATTTTTTTTTTAGAATTATTGAAGGAGACCACATAATTCCTGTACATGCTGAATATTTTGAAGTTGGAACAGTTTGAATCGGGAAAAAAAATGTGGGAGTTGTGGAAAAATTTACTATTCTTTTAAATGCGAATTTCATGGAAGTTTGGGAAAAAGCGGGAATTTTTTTTGAAAATGCTAAAACATTACAACGTTCTGAATGAGTTGGTCTTAGATTTTTTTTAATCGATTGAGAAATGATGAAGTAATAACATTTTTAATTGAAAAATAATATTGCGGAATTCCTGGAATTTTCGAGAAAACCGGGAAATTTTCTAAAAAAATAAACAAATTGTTTTTTTGTCCTGTTTAAAAAAGATTTTTTGATGGAGAAACGGTTGAAAAGGATTGAAAAATGTGAAACGAGTCATCGCACTAAAAAATGTTGGAAATAAGGTTAGAAAGAACTGGAATTCTCAGAAATTTGTTGAACGTGGAAAAATGGTTGTTTGAATTTCCAGGATTAGGAAAATGTGTTGAAGCTGGAATGGTTTGAATCTGTTGACAAATGGGGGAATTGTTGATGTTTGAAAAATTGATAACTAAAAACTGGGAATTCTAGGAAATGAGGGATTTTTTTTTTAGAATTATTGAAGGAGACCACATAATTCCTGTACAGTCTGAATATTTTGAAGTTGGAACAGTTTGAATCGGGAAAAAAAATGTGGGAGTTGTGGAAAAATGTACTATTCTTTTAAATGCGAATTTCATGGATGTTTGGGAAAAAGCGGGATTTTTTTTTGAAAATGCTAAAACATTTGAATGTTCTGAATGAGTTGGTTTTGGATTTTTTTTTCATCGGTTGAGAAATGATGAAGTAATAACATTTTTAATTGAAAAATAATAGTACGGAATTCCTGGAATTTTCGAGAAAACAGGGAAATTTTCAAAAAAAATAAACAAATTGTTTTTTGTCCTGTTTAAAAAAGCTTATTTGATGGAGAAACAGTTGAAAAGGGTTGAAAAATGTGAAAGGAGTCATCGCACTAAAAAATGTTGGAAATAAGGTTAGAAAGAACTGGAATTCCCAGAAATTTGTTGAACGTTGGAAAATGGTTGTTTGAATTTCCAGGATTAGGAGAATGTGTTGAAGGTGGAATGGTTTGAATCTGTTGACAAATGGGGGAATTGTTGAAGTTCGAAAAGTTGATAACTAAAAACTGGGAATTCTAGGAAATCCGGGATTTTTTTTTTAGAATTATTGAAGGAGACCACATAATTCCTGTACAGGCTGAATATTTTGAAGTTGGAACAGTTTGAATCGGGAAAAAAAAATGTGGGCGTTGTGAAAAACTGTACTATTGTTTTAAATGCAAATTTCATGGAAGTTTGGGAAAAAGCGGGAATTTTTTTGGAAAATGCTAAAACATTAGAACGTTTTGAATGAGTTGGTTTTGGATTTTTTTTTAATCGCTTGAGAAATGATGAAGTAATTACATTTTTAATTGAAAAATAATATTACGGAATTCCTGGAATTTTCGAGAAGACCGGGAAATTTTCAAAAAAAATAAACAAATTGGTATTTTGTCCTGTTTAAAAGGAATGATTTGATGGAGAAACGGTTGAAAAGGGTTGAAAAATGTGAAAGGAGTCATCGCACTAAAAAAGGTTGGAAATAAGGTTAGAAAGAACTGGAATTCCCAGAAATTTGTTGAACATGGAGAAATGGTTGTTTGAATTTCCAGGATTAGGAAAATGTGTTGAAGGTGGAATGGTTTGAATCTGTTGACAAATGGGGGAATTGTTGAAGTTCGAAAAAATGATAACTAAAAACTGGGAATTCTAGGAAATCCAGGATTTTTTTTTTTTAGAATTATTGAAGGAGACCACATAATTCCTGTACAGGCTGAATATTTTGAAGTTGGAACAGTTTGAATCGGGAAAAAAAATGTGGGAGTTGTGGAAAAATGTACTATTGTTTTAAATGCGAATTTCATGGAAGTTTGGGAAAAAGCGGGAATTTTTTTTGAAAATGCTAAAACATTAGAACGTTCTGAATGAGTTGGTCTTAGATTTTTTTTAATGGATTGAGAAATGATGAAGTAATAACATTTTTAATTGAAAAATAATATTGCGGAATTCCTGGAATTTTCGAGAAAACCGGGACATTTTGAAAAAAAATAAACAAATTGTTTTTTTGTCCTGTTTAAAAAAGATTTTTTGATGGAGAAACGGTTGAAAAGGATTGAAAAATGTGAAACGAGTCATCGCACTAAAAAATGTTGGAAATAAGGTTAGAAAGAACTGGAATTCTCAGAAATTTGTTGAATGTGGAAAAATGGTTGTTTGAATTTCCAGGATTAGGAAAATGTGTTGAAGCTGGAATGGTTTGAATCTGTTGACAAATGGGGGAATTGTTGAAGTTCGAAAAGTTGATAACTAAAAACTGGGAATTCTAGGAAATCCGGGATTTTTTTTTTTAGAATTATTGAAGGAGACCACATAATTCCTGTACAGGCTGAATATTTTGAAGTTGGAACAGTTTGAATCGGGAAAAAAAATGTGGGAGTTGTGGAAAAATGTACTATTCTTTTAAATGCGATTTTCATGGAAGTTTGGGAAAAAGCGGGAATTTTTTTTGAAAATGCTAAAACATTTTGAACGTTCTGAATGAGTTGGTTTTGGATTTTTTTTAATCGATTGAGAAATGATGAAGTAATAACATTTTTAATTGAAAAATAATATTACGGAATTCCTGGAATTTTCGAAAAAACCGGGAAATTCTCATAAAAAATAAACAAATTGTTTTTTTGTCCTGTTTATAAGGAATGATTTGATGGTGAAACGGTTGAAAAGGGTTGAAAAATGTGAAAGGAGTCATCGCACTAAAAAATGTTAGAAATAAGGTTAGAAAGAACTGGAATTCCCAGAAATTTGTTGAACGTGGCAAAATGGTTGTTTGAATTTCCAGGATTAGGAGAATGTTTTGAAGGTGGAATGGTTTGAATCTGTTGACAAATGGGGGAATTGTTGATGTTTGAAAAATTGATAACTAAAAACTGGGAATTCTCGGAAATCCGGGATTTTTTTTTTAGAATTATTGAAGGAGACCACATAATTCCTGTACAGGCGGAATATTTTGAAGTTGGAACAGTTTGAATCGGGAAAAAAAAATGTGGGAGTTGTGGAAAAATGTACTATTCTTTTAAATGCGAATTTCATGGAAGTTTGGGAAAAAGCGGGAATTTTTTTTGAAAATGCTAAAACATTTGAATGTTCTGAATGAGTTGGTTTTGGATTTTTTTTTAATCGGTTGAGAAATGATGAAGTAATAACATTTTTAATTGAAAAATAATATTACGGAATTCCTGGAATTTTTGAGAAAACCGGGAAATTCTCAAAAAAAATAAACAAATTGTTTTTTTGTCGTGTTTAAAAAAGATTATTTGGTGGAGAAACGGTTGAAAAGGGTTGAAAAATGTGAAAGGAGTCATCGCACTAAAAAAGGTTGAAAATAAGGTTAGAAAGTACTGGAATTCCCGGAAATTTGTTGAACGTGGAAAAATGGTTGTTTGAATTTCCAGGATTAGGAGAATGTGTTGAAGGTGGAATGGTTTGAATCTGTTGACAAATGGGGGAATTGTTGATGTTTGAAAAATTGATAACTAAAAACTGGGAATTCTAGGAAATCCGGGATTTTTTTTTTAGAATTATTGAAGGAGACCACATAATTCCTGTACAGGCTGAATATTTTGAAGTTGGAACAGTTTGAATCGGGACAAAAAATGTGGGAGTTGTGGAAAAATTTACTATTCTTTTAAATGTGAATTTCATGGATGTTTGGGAAAAGCAGGAATTTTTTTGGAAAATGCTAAAACATTTGAACGTTCTGAATGAGTTGGTTTTGGATTTTTTTTTTATCGCTTGAGAAATGATGAAGTAATAATATTTTTAATTGAAAAATAATATTACGGAATTCCTGGAATTTTCGAGAAAACCGGGAAATTCTCAAAAGAAATAAACAAATTGTTTTTTTGTCCTGTTTAAAAGGAATGATTTGACGGAGAAACGGTTGAAAAGGGTTGAAACATGTGAAAGGAGTCATTGCACTAAAAAAGGTTGAAAATAAGGTTAGAAAGTACTGGAATTCCCGGAAATTTGTTGAACGTGGAAAAATGTTGTTTGAATTTCCAGGATTAGGAGAATGTGTTGAAGCTGGAATGGTTTGAATCTGTTGACAAATGGGGGAATTGTTGAAGTTCGAAAAGTTGATAACTAAAAACTGGGAATTCTAGGAAATCCGGGATTTTTTTTTTAGAATTATTGAAGGAGACCACATAATTCCTGTACAGGCTGAATATTTTGAAGTTGGAACAGTTTGAATCGGGAAAAAAAATGTGGGAGTTGTGGAAAAATGTACTATTCTTTTAAATGCGAATTTCATGGAAGTTTGGGAAAAAGCGGGAATTTTTTTTGAAAATGCTAAAACATTTCAACGTTCTGAATGAGTTGGTTTTGGATTTTTTTTTAATCCGTTGAGAAATGATGAAGTAATAACATTTTTAATTGTAAAATAATATTACGGAATTCCTGGAATTTTCGAGAAAACCGGGAAATTCCCAAAAAAAATAAACAAATTGTTTTTTTGTCCTGTTTAAAAGGAATGATTTGATGGAGAAACGGTTGAAAAGGGTTGAAAAATGTGAAAGGAGTCATCGCACTAAAAAATGTTGGAAATAAGGTTAGAAATAACTGGAATTCTCAAAAATGTGTTGAACCTGGAAAAATGGTTGTTTGAATTTCCAGGATTAGGAAAATGTGTTGAAGCTGGAATGGTTTGAATCTGTTGAAAAATGGGGGAATTGTTGAAGTTCGAAAAGTTGATAACTAAAAACTGGGATTTCTCGGAAATCCGGGATTTTTTTTTTAGAATTATTGAAGGAGACCACATAATTCCTGTACAGGCTGAATATTTTGAAGTTGGAACAGTTTGAATCGGTAACAAAAATGTGGGAGTTGTGGAAAAATGTACTATTGTTTTAAATGCGAATTTCATGGAAGTTTGGGAAAAGCAGGATTTTTTTTTGAAAATGCTAAAACATTAGAACGTTCTGAATGAGTTGGTTTTGGATTTTTTTTAATCGATTGAGAAATGATGAAGTAATAACATTTTTAATTGAAAAATAATATTGCGGAATTCCTGGAATTTTCGAGAAAACCGGGAAATTTTCAAAAAAAATAAACAAATTGTTTTTTTGTCCTGTTTAAAAGGAATGATTTGATGGAGAAACGGTTGAAAAGGGTTGAAAAATGTGAAAGGAGTCATCGCACTAAAAAATGTTGGAAATAAGGTTAGAAAGAACTGGAATTCTCAGAAATTTGTTGAACGTGGAAAAATGGTTGTTTGAATTTCCAGGATTAGGAAAATGTGTTGAAGCTGGAATGTTTTGAATCTGTTGACAAATGGGGGAATTGTTGAAGTTCGAAAAATTGATAACTAAAAACTGGGAATTCTAGGAAATCCGGGATTTTTTTTTTTAGAATTATTGAAGGAGACCACATAATTCCTGTACAGGCTGAATATTTTGAAGTTGGAACAGTTTGAATCGGGAACAAAAATGTGGGAGTTGTGGAAAAATGTACTATTCTTTTAAATGCGAATTTCATGGAAGTTTGGGAAAAAGCGGGAATTATTTTTGAAAATGCTAAAAACATTTGAACGTTCTGAATGAGTTGGTTTTGGATATTTTTTTAATCGGTTGAGAAATTATGAAGCAATAACATTTTTAATTGAAAAATAATATTACGGAATTCCTGGAATTTTCGAGAAAACCAGGAAATTTAAAAAAAAAATAAACAAATTGTTTTTTCTTTCTGTTTAAAAGAAATTATTTTATGGAGAAACGGTTGAAAAGGGTTGAAAAATGTGAAAGGAGTAATCGCACTAAAAAATGTTGGAAATAAGGTTAGAAAGAACTGGAATTCTCAGAAATTTGTTGAACGTGGAAAAATGGTTGTTTGAATTTCCAGGATTAGGAAAATGTGTTAAAGCTGGAATGGTTTGAATCTGTTGACAAATGGGGGAATTGTTGAAGTTCGAAAAGTTGATAACTAAAAACTGGGAATTCTAGGAAATCCGGGATTTTTTTTTTTAGAATTATTGAAGGAGACCACATAATTCCTGTACATGCTGAATATTTTGAAGTTGGAACAGTTTGAATCGAGAAAAAAAATGTGGGAGTTGTGGAAAAATGTACTATTCTTTTAAATGTGAATTTCATGGAAGTTTGGGAAAAAGCGGGAATTTTTTTTAAAAATGCTAAAACATTTGAACGTTCTGAATGAGTTGGTTTTGGATTTTTTTTTTTAATCGGTTGAAAAATGATGAAGTAATAACATTTCTAATTGAAAAATAATATTACGGAATTCTTGGAATTTTCGAGAAAACCGGGAAATTCTCAAAAAAAAAAAACAAATGGTTTTTTGTCCTGTTTAAAAGGAATGATTTGATGGAGAAACGGTTGAAAAGGGTTGAAAAATGTGAAAGGAGTCATCGCACTAAAAAAGGTTGAAAATAAGGTTAGAAAGTACTGGAATTCCTGGAAATTTGTTGAACGTGGAGAAATGGTTGTTTGAATTTCCAGGATGAATAGAATGTGTTGAAGGTGGAATGGTTTGAATCTGTTGACAAATTTGAAAATTGTTGAAGTTTGAAAAATGAATAACTCATTTTGAATGGGGAAAATAGCCCTAAAAACTGGGAATTGTAGGAAATCCGGGATTTTTTTTTTTTAGAATTACTGAAGGAGACCACATAATTCTTGTACAGGCTGAATATTTTGAAGTTGGAACAGTTTGAATCGGGAAAAAAAATGTGGGAGTTGTGGAAAAATGTACTATTCTTTTAAATGCGAATTTCATGGAAGTTTGGGAAAAAGCGGGAATTATTTTTGAAAATGCTAAAAACATTTGAACGTTCTGAATGAGTTGGTTTTGGATATTTTTTTAATCGGTTGAGAAATTATGAAGCAATAACATTTTTAATTGAAAAATAATATTACGGAATTCCTGGAATTTTCGAGAAAACCAGGAAATTTAAAAAAAAAATAAACAAATTGTTTTTTCTTTCTGTTTAAAAGAAATTATTTTATGGAGAAACGGTTGAAAAGGGTTGAAAAATGTGAAAGGAGTAATCGCACTAAAAAATGTTGGAAATAAGGTTAGAAAGAACTGGAATTCTCAGAAATTTGTTGAACGTGGAAAAATGGTTGTTTGAATTTCCAGGATTAGGAAAATGTGTTAAAGCTGGAATGGTTTGAATCTGTTGACAAATGGGGGAATTGTTGAAGTTCGAAAAGTTGATAACTAAAAACTGGGAATTCTAGGAAATCCGGGATTTTTTTTTTTAGAATTATTGAAGGAGACCACATAATTCCTGTACATGCTGAATATTTTGAAGTTGGAACAGTTTGAATCGAGAAAAAAAATGTGGGAGTTGTGGAAAAATGTACTATTCTTTTAAATGTGAATTTCATGGAAGTTTGGGAAAAAGCGGGAATTTTTTTTAAAAATGCTAAAACATTTGAACGTTCTGAATGAGTTGGTTTTGGATTTTTTTTTTTAATCGGTTGAAAAATGATGAAGTAATAACATTTTTAATTGAAAAATAATATTACGGAATTCTTGGAATTTTCGAGAAAACCGGGAAATTCTCAAAAAAAAAAAACAAATGGTTTTTTGTCCTGTTTAAAAGGAATGATTTGATGGAGAAACGGTTGAAAAGGGTTGAAAAATGTGAAAGGAGTCATCGCACTAAAAAAGGTTGAAAATAAGGTTAGAAAGTACTGGAATTCCTGGAAATTTGTTGAACGTGGAGAAATGGTTGTTTGAATTTCCAGGATGAATAGAATGTGTTGAAGGTGGAATGGTTTGAATCTGTTGACAAATTTGAAAATTGTTGAAGTTTGAAAAATGAATAACTCATTTTGAATGGGGAAAATAGCCCTAAAAACTGGGAATTGTAGGAAATCCGGGATTTTTTTTTTTTAGAATTACTGAAGGAGACCACATAATTCTTGTACAGGCTGAATATTTTGAAGTTGGAACAGTTTGAATCGGGAAAAAAAATGTGGGAGTTGTGGAAAAATGTACTATTCTTTTAAATGCGAATTTCATGGAAGTTTGGGAAAAAGCGGGAATATTTTTTGAAAATGCTAAAACATTAGAACGTTCTGAATGAGTTGGTCTTAGATTTTTTTTAATCGATTGAGAAATGATGAAGTAATAACATTTTTAATTGAAAAATAATATTGTGGAATTCCTGGAATTTTCGAGAAAACCGGGACATTTTGAAAAAAAATAAACAAATTGTTTTTTTGTCCTGTTTAAAAGAAATGATTCGATGGAGAAACGGTTGAAATGGGTTTAAAAATGTGAAAGAAGTCATCGCACTAAAAAGGTTGGAAATAAAGTTAGAAAGTACTGGAATTCCCGGAAATTTGTTGAACGTGGAAAAATGGTTGTTTGAATTTCCAGGATTAGGAGAATGTGTTGAAGGTGGAATGGTTTGAATCTGTTGACAAATGGGGGAATTATTGATGTTTGAAAAATTGATAACTAAAAACTGGGAATTCTAGGAAATCCGGGATTTTTTTTTTTTAGAATTACTGAAGGAGACCACATAATTCCTGTACAGGCTGAATATTTTGAAGTTGGAACAGTTTGAATCGGGAAAAAAAATGTGGGAGTTGTGGAAAAATGTACTATTCTTTTAAATGCGAATTTCATGGAAGTTTGGGAAAAGCGGGATTTTTTTTTGAAAATGCTAAAACATTTCAAAATTCTGAATGAGTTGGTTTTGGATTTTTTTTTAATCGCTTGAGAAATGATGAAGTAATAATATTTTTAATTGAAAAATACTATTACGGAATTCCTGGAATTTTCGAGAAAACCGGGAAATTCTCAAAAAAAATAAACAAATTGTTTTTTTGTCCTGTTTAAAAGGAATGATTTGATGGAGAAACGGTTGAAAAGGGTTGAAAAATGTGAAAGGAGTCATCGCACTAAAAAAGGTTGAAAATTTGTTGAACGTGGAAAAATGGTTGTTTGAATTTCCAGGATGAATAGAATGTGTTGAAGGTGGAATGGTTTGAATCTGTTGACAAATTTGAAAATTGTTGAAGTTTGAAAAATTAATAACTCATTTTGAATGGGGAAAATAGCCCTAAAAATTGGGAATTGTAGGAAATCTGGGAATTTTTTTTTTTTAGAATTATTGAAGGAGAGAACATAATTCCTGAACAGGCTGAATATTTTTAAGTTGGAACGGTTTGAATCGGATAAAAAATGATGGAGTTGTGGAAAAAATTTATTGTTCTTTTCAATGGGAACAAGAACAAAAGTTCTTAAACTTAAACTACCAACACATACACCAAGTTGGTTTAAGAACTTAAAAAAATCCCGGTTTTCAATAAATTCCATTAAATTAAAAAAATGGTTAGCATGCTAGCCAGATAGCAACAAGTAACAAAATATACGACACTTCAGAAAATTTGGTAAATGAGCAAAACAAGCTAGCATGCTAGCATGCTTATGTTAGCATGTGTCAAATAACAAAATATTTACCTAAGAAAAATAGTTTAAAATGCAATCATGCTAACAGCTAACGTGCATAAAGTACCAAAATACATGATTTTAAGATGTATACCTGAAATATTTCATGAAAAAAGTTAATATAAATCATAAAATAGTTTGAACATTCTAAATAAGTGAAATTATTTGTCTTTATGAAATTGTTTGAAAAATTGTCCAAAATGTGTGCGTATCCGTGTGGTAGTCCATGGGAAAAAACGCCATTTCATTATAGATTGCGTACGAATGCTGAAAAGCTGAACTAAAATGCTAACAGTTAGCATGCTAGCCAGATAGCGACAAGTAACAAAATATACGACACTTCAGTACATTTGGTAGATGAGCAAGACAAGTTAGCATGTTAACATGCTTATGTTAGCATGCGTCAAATAACAAAATATTTGACTCATAGGTGTATACCTAAAAAAAAAATAGCATAAAATGCAATCATGCTAACAGTTAACTTGCACGAAGCACTAAAATACATGATTTTAAGATGAAATATTTTGCTAAAAATGTTCACCAAATCTTAGATGGTTTGAATATCCTAAATAAGTGGAATTATTTTTTTGGATGGAATAGTTCAAAATCCTAAACTAAGTTGTCTCGAGCGACAGTAAGCACTTATGAACACATGTTACGACACACCAAAACACCTCGAGACTTGCATCCGGTCCAAAGCTGCTCCGTAAACTACCACAACACAAGGGGGTGTGTGTTGGTATTTGTGTGGTGTTAGGTGTGTCAACATCCCAGGTGTTCTTGAAGAAGGGGGAACTGACTTCTCAGGGCATCTTTCGCTGCACTGGTCTCACTGGGGTGTGTTAGCGCGATGATTTGTCAGCTCTCAAATTGATCACGGGCTTGATTTGCAGAGCGGAAAGCTTCTTCAAGATGTTTCTCCAATTTGGGATTCAATTGTGAGATCGCCAAAGACGTGCAATTCCTGGAAATGTCAGTGATGCATTCAACTTTGTGTTTGCAAACAACTCAACCTTGTGTTGATAATTTGCATCTTCTTTGTGGAGCAGCTTCTTCTTGTGGAGCTGCGGAGTGACAACATGAACCGTTTCCACATTAAATCCGATGTTTCCCAAGGCGCCATAAAAAGCGACTCTCTCTGTATTAACTCCGCACTCGCTCAGACGCTGCAGCAGACGCCTCCACAATACCCACCCGAGGATCACCTGAAGGTGTCAGCACCGTCGCTAGAACCTTTTCCAGGACCTAGAAAGGGCTGGATAAAAGTCTTGTTGCAAAGAATTGTTGTCAACTTTGCCACTGCAGGAGCGACAGAGCGTTTGTGGACTTTGTTTGGTGAAATAACGCAGGTTAAATAAGGTAAGAACAAGGAAAAACAACAGCTTGTGAACACAAATAGGACTTAGAGTAGAACTTCGGTTTACAAACCCCTTTATTCGGTTCACAAACTTTCAGATTGTGCTAAATATGCTTCTGTTTGCCAATATTTTCATTCATTTGCTGCTCGAAGCATTTTGATGACATCACTTCCTGTGCTGTCGAGTACACATTTTGGAGAGGCGGAGCCCCCAAAGTCACATCCTGTTTACGCAGTCCACTTGTCGGTGCTTCAGTGTGTTTATTTTCTCGCCATTACCAAGTTTTGTCTATTTTGTTTACTCAAAACGGGTTCAAAAAAGCCAACAAACCAGCCTGGAAGGAAGAAGGGATTTGCTGTGGACTTAGAGAGGAGAGGGAACCCACACACAAATATTTTACTTTTTAACTTGTTTTTAAATTTTTGTTGTATAGTCATTGTTAACGTTTTTTTATTTTGTTTATGGGTCCAAACAAACAAGCCTGGAAGGAAGGAGGGATTTGCTGTGGACTTAGAGAGGAGAGGGAACATACACACAAATATTTGACTTTTTAACCTTTTTTTAAAATTATTGTCGTATAATGATTGTTAACGTTTTTTTATTTTATTTATTTAATACGGGTACAAAAAAGCCAACAAACCAGCCTGGAAGGAAGGAGGGATTTGCTGTGGACTTAGAGAGGAGAGGGAACCCACACACAAATATTTTACTTTATAACTTTTTTTAGAATTATTGTCGTATAATGATTGTTAATGTTTTTTATTTTGTTTATTCAATACGGTTCCAAAAAAGCCAACAAACCAGCCTGGAATGAAGAAGGGATTTGCTGTGGACTTAGAGAGGAGAGGTAACCCACACAGAAATATTTTACTTTTTAACTTGTTTTTAAATTATTGTCGTATAGTCATTGTTAACGTTTTTTTATTTTGTTTACTCAATATGGGTACAAACAAACAAGCCTGGAAGGAAGGAGGGATTTGCTGTGGACTTAGAGAGGAGAGGGAACTCACACACAAATATTTTACTTTTTAACTTTTTTTTTAAAATGATTGTAATATAATGATTGTTAACATTTTTTATTTGTTTACTCAATGTGGGTCCAAAAAAGCCAAAAAAAAAAAATCTGGAAGGAAGAAGGGATTTGCTGTGGACTTAGAGAGGAAATAGAGCCTAAAAACAAATAATTTACTTCTTTTTTTTTTAAATAAATAAATGATTGTTGTATAATGATTGTTAACGTTTTTTATTTTGTTTACTCAATACGGGTCCAAACAAACAAGCCTGGAAGGAAGGAGGGATTTGCTGTGGACTTAGAGAGGAGAGGGAGCCCACACACAAATATTTGACTTTTTAACTTGTTTTTAAATTATTGTCGTATAGTCATTGTTTATGTTTTTTTATTTTATTTACTCAATATGGGTCCAAACAAACAAGCCTGGAAGGAAGACGGGATTTGCTGTGGACTTAGAGAGGAGAGGGAACCCAAAAACAAATATTTTACTTTTTAACTTTTTTTTTTTAAATGATTGTAATATAATGATTGTTAACGTTTTTTATTTGTTTACTCAATGTGGGTCCAAAAAAGCCACAAAAAAAAAAAATCTGGAAGGAAGAAGGGATTTGCTGTGGACTTAGAGAGGAAATAGAGCCTAAAAACAAATAATTTACTTCTTTTTTTTTAAAATAAATAAATGATTGTTGTATAATGATTGTTAACGTTTTTTATTTTGTTTACTCAATACGGGTCCAAACAAACAAGCCTGGAAGGAAGGAGGGATTTGCTGTGGACTTAGAGAGGAGAGGGAGCCCACACACAAATATTTGACTTTTTAACTTGTTTTTAAATTATTGTCGTATAGTCATTGTTTATGTTTTTTTATTTTGGATACTCAATATGGGTCCAAACAAACAAGCCTGGAAGGAAGACGGGATTTGCTGTGGACTTAGAGAGGAGAGGGAAACCAAATACAAATATTTTACTTTTTAACTTTTTTTTTTAAATGATTGTAATATAATGATTGTTAACGTTTTTTATTTGTTTACTCAATGTGGGTCCAAAAAAGCCAAAAAAAAAAAAAAATCTGGAAGGAAGAAGGGATTTGCTGTGGACTTAGAGAGGAAATAGAGCCTAAAAACAAATATTTTACTTCTTTTTTTTTTAAATAAATAAATGATTGTTGTATAATGATTGTTAACGTTTTTTATTTTGTTTACTCAATACGGGTCCAAATAAACCAACAAACCAGACTAGAAAGAAGGAGGGATTAGCTATGGACTTAGAGAGGAGAGTGAACCCACACACAAATATTTTACTTTTTTTTAATTTGTTATTATTTTTTATTGTAGTGTAATGATTGTTAGCGTTTTTTTATTTTGTTTACTCAATACGGGTCCAAAAAAGCCAACAAACCAACCTGGAGGGAATGAGGGATTTGCTGTGGACTTAGAGAGGAGAGGGAACCCAAAAACAAATATTTGACTTTTTAACTTTTTTTAGAATTATTGTCGTATAATGATTGTTAACGTTTTTTATTTTGTTTATTCAATACGGGTCCAAAAAAGCCAACAAACCAGCCTGGAAGGAAGGAGGGATTTGCTGTGGACTTAGAGAGGAGAGGGAACCCACACACAAATATTTGACTTTTTAACTTTTTTTTTTAAATTATTATCGTATAATGATTGTCAACATTTTTTATTTTGTTTACTCAATACAGGTCCAAAAAATCCATCAAAGAAGCCTGGGAGGAAGACAGGATTTGCTGTGGACTTAGAGAGGAGAGGGAACCCAAAAACAAATATTTGACTTTTTAACTTGTTTTTAAATTATTGTCGTATAGTCATTGTTTACGTTTATTTATTTTGTTTACTCAATATGGGTCCAAACAAACAAGCCTGGAAGGAAGGAGGGATTTGCTGTGGACTTAGAGAGGAGAGGGAACCCACACACAAATATTTGACTTTTTAACTTTTTTTTCGAATTATTGTCGTATAATGATTGTTAACGTTTTTTATTTTGTGTATTTAATACGGGTCCAAAAAAGCCAACAAACCAGCCTGGAAGGAAGGAGAGATTTGCTGTGGATTTAGAGAGGAGAGGGAACACACACACAAATATTTGACATTTTAACTTTTTTTTAAATTATTGTCGTATAATGATTGTTGACATTTTTTTATTTTGTTTACTCAATACAGGTCCAAAAAAGCCAACAAAGAAGCCTGGAAGGAAGAAGGGATTTGCTGTGGACTTAGAGAGGAGAGGGAACCCACACACAAATATTTGACTTTTTAACTTATTTTTTTATTATTATCGTACAATGATTGTCAACATTTTTTATTTTGTTTACTCAATACAGGTCCAAAAAAAGCCAACAAACCAGCCTGGAAGGAAGAAGAGATTTGCTGTGGACTTAGAGAGGAGAGGGAACCCACACACAAATATTTTACTTTTTAACTTGTTTTTAAATTATTGTCGTATAGTCATTGTTAACGTTTTTTTATTTTGTTTACTCAATACAGGTCTAAAAAAAGCCAACAAAGAAGCCTGAAAGGAAGAAGGGATTTGATGTGGACTTAGAAAGGAGAGGGAACCCAAAAACAAATATTTTACTTTTTAACTTTTTTTAGAATTATTGTCGTATAATGATTGTTAACGTTTTTTATTTTGTTTATTCAATACGGGTCCGAAAAAGCCAACAAACCAGCCTGGAAGGAAGGAGGGATTTGCTGTGGACTTAGAGAGGAGAGGGAACCCACACACAAATATTTGACTTTTTAACTTTTTTTTTGTATTATTATCGTATAATGATTGTTAACATTTTTTTTTTGTTTACTCAATACAGTTCCAAAAAAGCCAACAAAGAAGCCTGGAAGGAAGAAGGGATTTTCTGTGGACTTAGAGAGGAGAGGGAACCCAAAAACAAATATTTAACTTTTTATCTTTTTTTTAAAATGATTGGAATATAATGATTTTTGACGTATTTTTATTTTGTTTACTCAATATGGGTCCAAAAAAAGCCACAAAAAAAAACAGCCTGGAAGGAAGGAGGGATTTGCTGTGGACTTAGAGAGGAAATAGAGCCTAAACATATATATTTTACTTTTTTACTTTTTTTTTATTAAATGATTGTAGTATAATGATTGTTAACGTTTTTTATTTTTTTAATCAATATGGGTCCAAAAAAGTCAACAAACCAGACTAGAAAGAAGGAGGGATTTGCTGTGGACTTAGAGAGGAAATAGAGCCTAAAAACAAATATTTTACTTTTTAACTTTTTTTTTTAAATGATTGTAGTATAATGATTGTTAACGTTTTTTATTTTTTTAATCAATACGGGTCCAAAAAAGTCAACAAACCAGACTAGAAAGAAGGAGGGATTTGCTAAAGACTTAGAGAAGAGAGGGAACCCATACACAAATATTTAACTTTTTTTAAATTTGTTATTATTTTTTATTGTAGTGTAATGATTGTTAGCGTTTTTTAATTTTGTTTACTCAATACGGGTCCAAAAAAGCCAATAAACCAACCTGGAGGGAAGGAGGGATTTGCTGTGGACTTAAGAGAGGAGAGGGAACCCACACACAGTTATTTGACTTTTTTTAATTTTATTTTTTTATTGTAGTATAATGATTGTTAGCGGTTTTTATTTTGTATTTTGTTTACTCAATACGGGTCCAAAAAAGCCACCAAACAAACCTAGAAGGAAGGAGGGATTTGCTGTGGACTTATAGAGGAGAGGGAACCCACAAACAATTATTTTACTTTTTAACTTTATTTAAAATTATTGTAGTGTAATGATTGGAATATTTAATTTTTATTTTGTTTACTCAATACAGGTCCAAAAAAACCAACAAAGAAGCCTGGAAGGAAGAAGGGATTTGCTGTGGACTTAGAGAGGAGAGGGAACCCACACACAAATATTTGACTTTTTAACTTTTTTTCGAATTATTGTCGTATAATGATTGTTAACGTTTTTTATTTTGTTTATTCAATACGGGTCCGAAAAAGCCAACAAACCAGCCTGGAAGGAAGGAGGGATTTGCTGTGGACTTAGAGAGGAGAGGGAACCCACACACAAATATTTGACTTTTTAACTTTTTTTTTGTATTATTATCGTATAATGATTGTTAACATTTTTTTTTTGTTTACTCAATACAGTTCCAAAAAAGCCAACAAAGAAGCCTGGAAGGAAGAAGGGATTTTCTGTGGACTTAGAGAGGAGAGGGAACCCAAAAACAAATATTTAACTTTTTATCTTTTTTTTAAAATGATTGGAATATAATGATTTTTGACGTATTTTTATTTTGTTTACTCAATATGGGTCCAAAAAAAGCCACAAAAAAAAACAGCCTGGAAGGAAGGAGGGATTTGCTGTGGACTTAGAGAGGAAATAGAGCCTAAACATATATATTTTACTTTTTTACTTTTTTTTTATTAAATGATTGTAGTATAATGATTGTTAACGTTTTTTATTTTTTTAATCAATATGGGTCCAAAAAAGTCAACAAACCAGACTAGAAAGAAGGAGGGATTTGCTGTGGACTTAGAGAGGAAATAGAGCCTAAAAACAAATATTTTACTTTTTAACTTTTTTTTTTAAATGATTGTAGTATAATGATTGTTAACGTTTTTTATTTTTTTAATCAATACGGGTCCAAAAAAGTCAACAAACCAGACTAGAAAGAAGGAGGGATTTGCTAAAGACTTAGAGAAGAGAGGGAACCCATACACAAATATTTAACTTTTTTTAAATTTGTTATTATTTTTTATTGTAGTGTAATGATTGTTAGCGTTTTTTAATTTTGTTTACTCAATACGGGTCCAAAAAAGCCAATAAACCAACCTGGAGGGAAGGAGGGATTTGCTGTGGACTTAAGAGAGGAGAGGGAACCCACACACAGTTATTTGACTTTTTTTAATTTTATTTTTTTATTGTAGTATAATGATTGTTAGCGTTTTTTATTTTTTATTTTGTTTACTCAATACGGATCCAAAATAGCCACCAAACAAACCTAGAAGGAAGGAGGGATTTGCTGTGGACTTATAGAGGAGAGGGAACCCACACACAATTATTTTACTTTTTAACTTTATTTAAAATTGTTGTAGTGTAATGATAAAAATATTTTATTTGTATTTTGTTTACTCAATACGGGTCCAAAAAAGCCAACAAACCAGCCTGGAAGGAAGGAGGGATTTGCTGTGGACTTAGAGAGGAGATGGAACCCAAACACAAATATTTAACTTTTTAACTTTTTTTTAGAATTATTGTCGTATAATGATTGTTAACGGTCTATTTTTTTTACTCAATACGGGTCCAAAAAAGCCAACAAACCAGCCTGGAAAGAAGAAGGGATTTGCTGTGGACTTAGAGAGGAGAGGGAACCCAAAAACATATATTTTATTTTTTAACTTTTTAAAATAAATGATTGTAGTATAATGATTGTTAACGTTCTTTTTTATTGTTTACTCAATATGGGTCCAACAAAGCCAACAAACCAGCCTGGAAGGAAGGAGGGATTTGCTGTGGACTTAGAAAGGAGAGGGAATCCACAAACAATGATTTTACTTTGTAACTTTTTTTTAAATTATTGTCGTATAATAATTGTGAAAGTTTTTAATTTTATTTTGTTTACTTAATATGGGTCCAAAAAAGCCAACAAACCAGCCTGGAAGAAAGGAGGAGTTTTGCTGTGGATTTAGAAAGGAGAGATAATCCACACACAAATATTTACCTTTTTAATTTTTTTTTTTAGTTATTATAATATAGTGATTGTTAACGTTTTTTATTTTGTTTACTCAATACGGGTCCAAAAAAAGCCAACAAACAAGCCTGAAAGGAAGGAGGGATTTGCTGTGGACTTAGAGAGGAGAGGGATCCCCCGAACTGATGGAGAGTTCCAGTGGGGACCCCCTATCTGTACATAATTGTGTTTTAAATGAAACTAGTCCTATAGGTTCCTTTTTATTGTGCAATACTAAATATTCAAATAATAGTTTGGTGCGCAAGTAGCTAGCTTGCAGCTAGCGGTTCTGATGGCTCACAGAAAACTTGAGAGCTAATCGCTAGCTTTCTTAAATGCTAAAATGAAAACAATGTGATTGTTTATTTTATATTAAACCTGCAGGTACAGTTACTATGCTGGCCGTATTAATTATAGTCAGTTGGATGGTGCGGACACGTTTGTTACTGGGTAATTTCTAACACGCTTCTGCCCTGGAGACTTTGCATGTGTAAGTAATATGAAACTAGAATTATTTGATACTTGTTTATATTGACTAATGCGCCGTTTTATTGTTTGATTATTATTACGTACGTCTAGCTTGTGCGCTATTGTGTGCTTAGCTGCCGTGTAGCCGCTTGCTCCGAGTAGCCTATAGCCGAGCATGTTTTGTAAATGACTTTAGTAAAATAGATTAACTTATGTGCTTATCGGAGGACATTTAGGTGTTAACTGGTTAGCTTGTATCATCCGATACTCTTTGTTTGGCCGATAACAGACCAACATCCGTTATCAGTATCGGACTGGCGTGCTATATAGGGCTTGAGTTGCTGACTTTAGGTGACAAAACAAAGACAGAGTTGAAATTAGTTATAAAAACTAATTGAAAAAGGTTATAATTGCTAATTAGAAGCACAAATCAGACTTTCCGAGCATCCAAAGTAAAAAGAGGGTATATAATTTAGAATGTGTTGATTGAAAAAGAAAGAAATGTCTTCCAAATGGCAGAAACACCTACCTGTGTTTAATTGTTTGCACGAGCTCGCTGAAATAAAAAAAACCCTCCGAGGACGGCGTTGAGCCTCTTGTGATGTGCGACGCCTCGTCCTCATTATGTATCTCCAACAATGCCCAGGGGCCTCATTTTGACCAACGCTGATGAGCACGCGGCCCCAAAATGTGTTTGTGTACACAGTAACCTCTCGCGCACGGCGGAGGATGTTTTGCATCTATTTTACGATGCTAATCTCACTTGAGGATTATGCATTCTGAGAACAGTGAATCCCAGATGTCAAAGTCGGGGCTTATTTTCATATTTTAGTGCAGAAGCCAACAAGCTTGGGAACACATTCATTAACATGCCGCTCTTTTGCAATGTTTACTCTCACTCTCTCTCTCTCTCTCTCTCTCTCTCTCTCTCTCTCTCTCTCTCTCTCTCTCTCTCTCTCTCTCTCTCTCTCTCTTCTATTTATTTCCCCCACCAGCAGAAAGGAAAACATGCTTTGTTGTTG
>NC_084562.2:25277500-25325000 GCF_033978685.3 Nerophis lumbriciformis
CGATTTGAACAAGGGTCAATCACATCAAGTATTCACTATTTATTTTATTACAGGTTGTAAAAGTAGTCAGTGGCACTCGATTTGTGTAGTGATTAGCCTCAACACCAGTGAATAGGATGCTAATGCTAACAAGATAACACTAAAGCTGATGTGTTTGCGTTGCAGGCGTGCGATAAACACTGACATTTATGATTTATATATTGTTATTTACATATAAACACTGACATGTGTAATTTATATATTGCTATTTACAGATAAACACTTTATTTACAGATAAGCACTGACATTTATTATTTATATATTGTTATTTACAGATAAACACTGACATGTATTATGTGATATTAACATTTACAAATAAACACTGACATGTATTATTTATATCTGTTGTTTACAGATAATCATTGACATTTATTATTTAGATATTATTTACAGATAAACACTGAAATGTATTATTTATGTATTGTTGTTTACAGATAAACAATGACATTAACAATTTTTATATTGATATTTACAGATAAACACTACCATTTATTGTTTGGATATTAATATTTACTGATAAAAAATGGCATTTATTATGTATATATTATTTACAGATAAACACTGACATGTAATATTTATATATGTTATTTACAGATAAATATTGACATGTATTATTTATATATTGTTATTTATACACAAACACTGACTTTTATCATTTATATACTGTTATTTACATACAAACACTGACATTTATTATTTAGATATTGTTATTTACAGATAAACACTGAAATTAACAATGTATATATTGTTATTTACAGATAAACACTGACATGTATTTTTTAGATATTAATATTTACTGATAAATACTGCCATTTATTCTTTATATATTATTTACAGATAAACACTGAAATGTATTATTTATATATGTTATTTACAAATAAACACTGACATGTATTGTTTATATATTGTTATTTACAGATAAAGACTGACATGTATTATTTATATCTTGTTTTTTACAGATAATTACTGAACATCTATTATTTATATATTGGTATTTACAGATAAACACTGACATTTATTATTCATATATTGATATTTACAGAAAACACTGACATTTATTATGTTTTATTATGATTTTCAGATAAACACTGACATGTATTATTTATATATTTTATATACGGATAAACATTGACATGTATTATTTATATATTGTTATTTATACATAAACACTGACATTTATCATTTATATACTGTCATTTACATGCAAACACTGACATTTATTATTTAGATATTATCTACAGATAAACACTGACATTAACAATTTATATATTGTTATTTACAGATAAACACTGATATGTCTTTTTTAGATATTAATATTTACTGATAAACACTGCCATTTATTGTTTATATATTATTTACAGATAAACACTGACATTTATTATTTATATATGTTATTTAAAAATAAACACTCACATGTATTGTTTATATAGTGTTATTTAAAGATAAAGACTGACATGTATTATTTATATATTGTTTTTTACAGATAATTACTGAACATCTATTATTTATATATTGGTATTTACAGATAAACACTGACATGTATGTTTTTATGTATTGCTATTTACATATAAACACTGACATTTATTATTCATATATTGATATTTACAGATAAACACTGACATTTATTATGTTTTATTATGATTTTCAGATAAACACTGACATGTATTATTTATATCTGTTATTTACAGATAAACATTGACATGTATTATTTATATATTGTTATTTATACATAAACACTGACATTTATCATTTATAAACTGTTATTTACATACAAACACTGACATTTGTTATTTAGATATTGTTATTTACAGATAAACACTGACATGTATTTTTTAGATATAAATATTTACTGATAAACACTGCCATTTATTGTTTAAATATTATTTACAGATAAACACTGACATTTATTATTTATATATGTTATTTACAAATAAACACTGACATGTATTGTTTATATATTTGTATTTACAGATAAAGACTGACATGTATTATTTATATATTGTTTTTTACAGATAATTACTGAACATCTATTATTTATATATTGGTATTTACAGATAAACACTGACATGTATGTTTTTATGTATTGTTATTTACATATAAACACTGACATTTATTATTCATTTATTGATATTTACAGATAAACACTGACATGTATTATGTTTTATTATGATTTGTATTATTATTATTATGATTATGTATTATTTATATCTTTTATTTACAGATAAACATTGACATGTATTATTTATATATTGTTACTTATAGATAAACACTGACATTGCCAATTTTTATAGTGTTATTTACTGATAAACACTGCCATTAATTATTAATATTTTATTTACAGATAAACACTGCCATTTAATAATTGTATATGTTATTTACAAATAGACACTGACATTTATTATTTATATACTGTTATTTACGGATACAGACTGACATGTATTATTTATACATTGTTATTTACAGATAACAGTGACATCTATTATTGATATATTGTTATTTACAGATAAACACTGACATGTATTCTTTATGTATTGTTACATACAGATAAACACTGACATGTATGATTTATGTATTATTTACAGATACACACTGGCATGTATTTTTACATATTGTTATTTACACACAAACACTGACATTTATTGTTTATATATTGTTATTTACAGATAAACACTGACATTTATTATTTATGTATTGTCATTTACAGATACGTACTGACATTTATTATTCATATATTGTTATTTACAGATAACACTGACATGTATTATTCATATATTGTTATTTACAGATAACACTGACATCTATTATTTATATATTGTTATTTACAGATAAACACAGACATTTATTATTTATATATTGTCATTTACAGATAAACACTGACTAATTATTTATATATTGTTATTTACAGATAAACACTGACATGTATTATTCATATATTGATATTTAAAATTAAACACTGACATTTATTGTTTATATATTATTATTTACAGATAAACACTGACATGTATTTTTTATATATTGTTATTTACAGATACAGACTGACATGTATTATTTATATATTGTTATTTACAGATAAACACTGACCTGCATTTTTTTATATATTGTTATTTACGTAGAAACACTGACATTGATTGTTTATATATTGTTATTTACAGATAAACACTGACATTTATTATTTACATATTGTCATTTACAGATAAACACTTACAGTAATTATTTATAAATTGTCATTTACAGCTAAACACTTACATTAACTATTTATATATTGCTATTTAAAGATAAACACTGACAGTTATTATTTATATATCGTTACTTACAGCTGAAATGGACCAAAATGAATCGCCTGGCCCTCATGAATTCAACATTTACCCGAGAGGACAACTTTCTGACATTGTGAACAAAAGCCTGACTTTTTTACGAACAACTCGGTACACTTTAATTATTTTTTTATTATATCGTTTTGTATATTATTGCTTTGTGTTTTATTGACTTACTTTTTAGTAAAAGGTATCAGTGTAGAAATAATACGTCATCAGCCAGATTTGTAGAATCTACCTGAACGGTGAAATGCGGTGGAAACACAAACCACACACTTCTACAAGAACCTCTAGTTCCAGGAACTAAAGGTTCCAGGAACTAAAGGTTCCAGGAGCTAAAGGTTCCTGGATCCTTTGAATCCTGAACTTTTTGGCGGAAAAGGGTCTATTGTGACAGCAACACAAGGCTGCGCTAGGTTTTTGTAGAGCTCCACTAACCACGTTAAACCCAGATTCCGATCTAACAAAGGTCTTAACTCATTCTCCTTCTATGCCACATCAATATGGAATGCACTCCCAACAGGTGTAAATAAAAGTGTATCTCTATCCTCCTCCAAAACCGCACTAAAACAATCAATCAATCAATCAATCAATGTTTATTTATATAGCCCTAAATCACAAATGTCTCAAAGGGCTGCACAAGCCACAACAACATCCTGGGTACAAAGCCCACATAAGGGCAAGGAAAAACTCACCCCAGTGGGACGTCGATGTGAATGACTATGAGAAACCTTGGAGAGGACCGCATATGTGGGTAACCCCCCCCCCCCCCCCCCGCCCTAGGGGAGACCGAAAGCAATGGATGTCGAGTGGGTCTGACATAATATTGTGAGAGTCCAGTCCATAGTGGATCCAACATAATAGTAAGAGTCCAGTCCATAGTGGGGCCAGCAGGACACCATCCCGAGCGGAGACGGGTCAGCAGCGCAGAGATGTTCCCAGCCGATGCACAGGCGAGCGGTCCACCCCGGGTCCCGACTCGGGACAGCCAGCACTTCATCCATGGCCACCGGACCTGTGCCCCCCCCTCCACAAGGAATAGGGGAGCAGAGGAGAAAAGAAAAGAAACGGCAGATCAACTGGTCTAACAGGGGGGCTATTTAAAGGCTAGAGTATACAAATGAGTTTTAAGATGGGACTTAAATGCTTCTACTGAGGTAGCATCTCTAATTGTTACCGGGAGGGCATTCCATAGTACTGGAGCCCGAATAGAAAACGCTCTATAGCCCGCAGACTTTTTTTGGGCTCTAGGAATCACTAATAAGCCGGAGTTCTTTGAACGCAGATTTCTTGCCGGGACATATGGTACAATGCAATCGACAAGATAGGACGGAGCTAGACCGTGTAGTATTTTATACGTAAGTAGTAAAACAACACCTCCAGGCAACTGAAACCCTAGCCTAACCCCCACCGCATCCCACCTCCCTGGATTGTAAATAATTAAATGTAAATAATCAAAAGTATATACTTGTTCTTATGCTTTCTGAGCTCACTATGTTCTCTGCTCGCTGTACATATCCTACCAAGTCACACATACACTGTTTCATTGTCCATTTCTTTGACGATGCAATTGTTGATGACTGAAGAGCTGATATCAACCAAACCTAACCCCCCACTCGTCCGAAGTTTCAATCAATCAATCAATTGTGCGTAGTGTTGCGTTTTGGACCAGTTGGTCCTCCCAGGGAATTCAAGTCACAATTCGCTCCCACGTTCTTTCCGACACTTAAAGCTGAGTTGAAAAACCACCAGAGAAAGAATAGGTATTTTGTTGTATATTCTCAAAGCTTTGCCAATACACATTTTGATTGAGACCAATCTAACCCTAGAACATTCTATCGCGCCTCCCCAAAATGGTCTGTCTTCCCAACGCCAAAAACCTCTCTTTCCTTCCCCCTCCCTAGCCATAACACAAGCACGACGTCTCCCTAGCCATAATACATTCCAAAGAACTCAAGGTTAACACACACAGTTTGCTTGCTGACAGAGCATCAAGAGAAGAAGTGGAAAACACGAGCTGTTTTCAAATATGACAAAGAAATGGAAGAAGTACAACTTAAATTCGGATATATGTAAATATCTGCCTCCGACAGTAGGCTCCAATGAAAAGGCTTCTAACATCCTCAGAGTTAGCCCTGCTCACAAGATTCAAGTTTTCATCCATAGAGCGGTTTGGCTGTAACTACATAGTACGAGTCGGGGCTCTTATCGGTGAGGATCTTTGACAGTGCACAAACTCAGATTAAGTGTCTTGTTGCCGCGGAGAATCCCGGGATAACTAACGTCCCACGGGGGGGGCGACTGAAGGGAAAATAAGTTTTCTTCATCTGGAGCAGGACAAGTCACTTTGTTTTTATCTGTTCAATGTCGTCCCCACCAAGTCTCTCATTGGCTAATCAATGAAACCCAAGAGGGCTCATCAGGCACCAAGAAATGCCAGCCAAAAGCTTTTGATCCGCTGACCTTCATCTACCGCGCTCCAGCAAAAAAAAAAAAAAAACTACCATCGAGAGTGATCCATGTTTGCATGCATTTAATGGGCCTCAAAGGACCTGCTTGGAAGTCCTTTGTTTCCAGAGGGTCAGTTGACTAAACTGCGCCGCCGAGCCTCCGAAACCTTTCGGAATACTTCCTGACGTCTCCCCCAAGACCCGCACGTCGTCATGCATATGACAGTAAACTAAGAGGCTTATTAGTAATACATGATTAAGTGATTACTTGTTAATCGGTACAGTAAAATACTGATTATGCTGGGAACGGAGCAAGGGTTGAATATGGAAATCATCTGACTCTAATTCCTTCACGTGAAGCACCAAAACCGTTAAGACTTTTCAGTAACAGACTATTAGAAACGGTTAACAGTTTCGACAAATCTCAGCACCATGAACATGTTTATGCGAGGCTGTGTACAAGATGGTATCTGTATTCTCAGGCGCTGCTATAGCGTTATGGATAGGAGCGAGGAACTTATTTGGCTTTCCGAGGCAACCATTTATCTTAATCTGAGGTGACCTAAATCCGCCGTACCATCTTTTTTCTCTAAAACAGAATTTTACACTCCACTCACCCGCGCACCGGAGCCCTCCCTTAACCATAATTGATGACAGTAACCTTTTAATATTCTTCTATATTCATTCACGGGCAGAAGCCCCGCGGACGTGCCGTCCGTGCACACATTTTTTCTTTAAAAAGTGGCGTTGAGGACAAAAGGACGCTGGGGTTTAGTCAAGCGCGTTGCAGAAGGGTAGTCTGTAATCACGGCAAAAAATTTTGACAGAGTGAGCGGATCCGCTGGATGAATCAGCAAAATGAGGACGCCGGCCACCGCTTATGCGCCCGTTTGCCAAATCGTGAAAATGATGTCCGTACTCGTGACGTCCGACTAATGAACTGAGGTGTTGACGAGCAATGTCGACGCTTTCCGACCTAAATGAACCGCGTCGACCGGCAGAGGCTCTTAAATGACTTCACCACAAATTAAGTTTCCAAACATCACAATTTTTACATTTCAATGAAAAAGACCGCAAAGCCCGTAAAAAGGGTGGAGTGCCATCTCCGGGTTGGGGAGGAGACCCTGCCCCAAGTGGAGGAGTTCAAGTACCTCGGAGTCTTGTTCACGAGTGACGGAAGAGTGGATCGGTGCGGCGTCTTCAGTAATGCGGACGCTGGCCACTCCGTTTGCCAAATCGGGAAAATGATGTCCGTACTCGTGACGTCCGACTAATGAACTGAGGTGTTGACGAGCAATGTCGACGCTTTCCGACCTAAACAAACCGTGTCGACCGGCAGAGGTTCCGTGGCGGCAATGGCGCCAACGCACTGAACAAGACGACCTCAACGTTCTTCGACTTCACCACAAGAAGATCGCAAAGCCCGGAAAAGGGTGGAGTGCCATCTCCAGGTTGGGGAGGAGACCCTACCCCAAGTGGAGGAGTTCAAGTACCTCGGAGTCTTGTTCACGAGTGACGGAAGAGTGGATCGTGAGATCGACAAGCGGATCGGTGCGGCGTCTTCAGTAATGCGGACGCTGGCCGCTCCATTTGCCAAATCGTGAAAATGATGTCTGTACTCGTGACGTCCGACTAATGAACTGAGGTGTTGACGAGCAATGTCGACGCTTTCCGACCTAAATGAACCGCGTCGACCGGCAGAGGCTCCTAAATGACTTCACCACAAATTAAGTTTCCAAACGTCACAATTTTTACATTTCAATGAAAAAGACCGCAAAGCCCGTAAAAAGTGTGGAGTGCCATCTCCGGGTTGGGGAGGAGACCCTGCCCCAAGTGGAGGAGTTCAAGTTCCTCGGAGTCTTGTTCACGAGTGACGGAAGAGTGGATCGTGAGATCGACAGGCGGATTGGTGCGGCGTCTTCAGTAATGCGGACGCTGGCCGCTCCGTTTACCAAATCGTGAAAATGATGTCCGTACTCGTGACGTTCGACTAATGAACTGAGGTGTTGACGAGCAATTTCGACACTTTCCGACCTAAACAAATTGTGTCGACCGGCAGAGGCTCCGTGGCGGAAATGGCGCCAATGCACTGAACAAGACAACCTCAACGTTCTTCGACTTCACCACAAGAAGACCACAAAGCCCGGAAAAGGGTGGAGTGCCATCTCTGACGAAGGGGAGGAGACCCTGCCCCAAGTGGAGGAGTTCAAGTACCTCGGAGTCTTGTTCACGAATGAGGGAAGAGTGGATCGTGAGATCGACAGGCGGATCGGTGCGGCGTTTTCAGTAATGCGGACGCTGGCCGCCGCTCATGAGCCCGTTTGCCAAATCGTAAATATGCTGTCCGTACTCATGACGTCCGACTAATAAACTGAGGTGTTGACGAGCAATGTCGACGCTTTCCGACCTAAATTAACCGCGTCGACCGGCAGAGGCTCCTAAATGACTTCACTACAAATTAAGTTTCCAAACGTCACAATTTTTACATTTCAATGAAAAAGACCGCAAAGCCCGTAAAAAGGGTGGAGTGCCATCTCCGGGTTGGGGAGGAGACCCTGCCCCAAGTGGAGGAGTTCAAGTACCTCGGAGTCTTGTTCACGAGTGACGAAAGAGTGGATCGTGAGATCGACAAGCGGATCGGTGCGGCGTCTTCAGTAATGCGGACACTGGCCGCTCCATTTGCCAAACGTGAACATGATGTCCGTACTCGTGACGTCCGACTAATGAACTGAGGTGTTGACGAGCAATGTCGACGCCTCCCGACCTAAACGAACCGCGCCGACCGGCAGAGAATCCGTGGCGGCAATGGCGCCAATGCACTGAACGGGACGATCTCAACCTTCTTCGACTTCACCACAAGAAGACCGCAAAGCCTGGAAAAGGGTGAAGTGCCATTTCCGGGTTGGGGAGGAGACCCTGCCCCAAGTGGAGGAGTTAAAGGAACCTCCGAGTCTTGTTCACGAATGAGGGAAGAGTGGATCGTGAGATCGACAGGCGGATCGGTGCGGCGTTTTCAGTAATGCGGACGCTGGCCGCCGCTCATGCGCCCGTTTGCCAAATCGTGAAAATGATGTCCGTACTCGTGACGTCCGACTAATGAACTGAGGTTTTGACGAGCAATGTCGACGCTTTCCAACGTAAATGAACTGCGTCGACCGGCAGAGGCTCCTAAATGACTTCACCACAAATTAAGTTTCCAAACACACAATTTTTACATTTCAATGAAAAAGACCGCAAAGCCTGTAAAAGGGGTGGAGTGTCATCTCCGGGTTGGGGAGGAGACCCTGCCCCAAGTGGAGGAGTTCAAGTACCTTGGAGTCTTGTTCACGAGTGACGGAAGAGTGGATCGTGAGATCGACAGGCGGATTGGTGCGGCGTCTTCAGTAATGCGGACGCTGGCCGCTCCATTTGCCAAATCGTGAAAATGATGTCCGTACTTGTGACGTCCGACTAATGAACTGAGGTGTTGACGAGCAATGTCGACGCCTTCCGACCTAAACGAACCACGTCGACCGGCAGAGGCTCCGTGGCGGCAATGGCGCCAATGCACTGAACGGGACGATCTCAACGTTCTTCGACTTCACCACAAGAAGACCGCAAAGCCTGGAAAAAGGTGAAGTGCCATTTCCGGGTTGGGGGGGAGACCCTGCCCCAAGTGGAGGAGTTTAAGTACCTCGGAGTCTTGTTCACGAATGAGGGAAGAGTGGATCGTGAGATCGACAGGCGGACCAGTGCAGCGTTTTCAGTAATGCGGACGCTGGCCGCCGCTCATGCGCCCGTTTGCCAAATCGTGAAAATGATGTCCGTACTCGTGACGTCCGACTAATGAACTGAGGTGTTGACGAGCAATGTCGACGCCTTACGACCTAAACGAACCGCGTCGACCGGCAGAGGCTCCGTGGCGGCAATGGCGCCAATGCACTGAACAGGACGACCTCAACGTTCTTCGACTTCACCACAAGAAGACCGCAAAGCCTGGAAAAGGGTGAAGTGCCATTTCCGGATTGGGGAGGTGACCCTGCCCCAAGTGGAGGAGTTCAAGTACCTCAGAGTCTTTTTCACGAATGAGGGAAGAGTGGATCGTGAGATCGACAGGCGGATTGGTGTGGCGTTTTCAGTAATGCGGACGCTGGCCGCCGCTCATGCGCCCGTTTGCCAAATCGTGAAAATGATGTCCGTACTCGTGACGTCCGACTAATGAACTGAGGTGTTGACGAGCAATGTCGACACTTTCCGACCTAAACAAACCGTGTCGACCGGCAGAGGCTCCGTGGCGGCAATGGCGCCAACGCACTGAACAGGACGACCTCAACGTTCTTCGACTTTACCACAAGAAGACCACAAAGCCCGGAATAGGGTGGAGTGCCATCTCTGACGAAGGGGAGGAGACCCTGCCCCAAATGGAGGAGTTCAAGTACCTCGGAGCCTTGTTCACGAATGAGGGAAGAGTGGATCGTGAGATCGACAGGCGGATCGGTGCGGCGTTTTCAGTAATGCAGACGCTGGCCGCCGCTCATGAGCCCGTTTGCCAAATCGTAAATATGCTGTCCGTACTCAGGACGTCCGACTAATAAACTGAGGTGTTGACGAGCAATGTCGACGCTTTCCGACCTAAATGAACCGCGTCGACCGGCAGAGGCTCCTAAATTACTTCATCACAAATTAAGTTTCCAAACGTCACAATTTTTACATTTCAATGAAAAAGACCGCAAAGCCCGTAAAAAGGGTGGAGTGCCATCTCCGGGTTGGGAAGGAGACCCTGCCCCAAGTGGAAGAGTTCAAGTACCTCGGAGTCTTGTTCACGAGTGAGGGAAGAGTGGATCGTGAGATCGACAAGCGGATCGGTGCGGCGTCTTCAGTAATGCGGACGCTGGTCGCTCCGTTTGCCAAATCGTGAAAACGATGTCCGTACTCGTGACGTCCGACTATTGAACTGAGGTGTTGACGAGCAATGTCGACACTTTCCGACCTAAACAAATTGTGTCGACCGGCAGAGGCTCCGTGGCGGAAATGGCGCCAACGCACTGAACAAGACGACCTCAACGTTCTTCGACTTCACCACAAGAAGACCACAAAGCCCAGAAAAGGGTGGAGTGCTATCTCTGACGAAGGGGAGGAGACCCTGCCCCAAGTGGAGGAGTTGAAGTACCTCGGAGTCTTGTTCATGAATGAGGGAAGAGTGGATCGTGAGATCGACAGGCGGATCGGTGCGGCGTTTTCAGTAATGCGGACGCTTGCCGCAGCTCATGCGCCCGTTTGCCAAATCGTGAAAATGATGTCCGTACTCGTGACGTCCGACTAATGAACTGAGGTGTTGACGAGCAATGTCGACGCCTTCCGACCTAAACGAACCGCGTCGACCGGCAGAGGCTCCGTGGCGGCAACGGCGGAAACGCACTGAACAGGACAACCTCAACGTTCTTCGACTTCACCACAAGAAGACCGCAAAGCCTGGAAAAGGGTGAAGTGCCATTTCCGGGTTGGGGAGGAGACCCTGCCCCAAGTGGAGGAGTTCAAGTACCTCAGAGTCTTTTTCACGAATGAGGGAAGAGTGGATCGTGAGATCGACAGGCGGATTGGTGCGGCGTTTTCAGTAATGCGGACGCTGGCCGCCGCTCATGCGCCCGTTTGCCAAATCGTGAAAATGATGTCCGTACTCGTGACGTCCGACTAATGAACTGAGGTGTTGACGAGCAATGTCGACACTTTCCGACCTAAACGAACCGCGTCGACCGGCAGAGGCTCCGTGGCGGCAATGGCGCCAACGCACTGAACAGGACGACCTCAACGTTCTTCGACTTCACCACAAGAAGACCGCAAAGCCTGGAAAAGGGTGAAGACCCATTTCCGGGTTGGGGAGGAGACCCTGCCCCAAGTGGAGGAGTTCAAGTACCTCGGAGACTTGTTCAAGAATGAGGGAAGAGTGGATCGTGAGATCGACAGGCGGATCGGTGCAGCGTCTTCAGTAATGCGGACGCTGGCCGCCGCTCATGCGCCCGTTTGCCAAATCGTGAAAATGATGTCCGTAGTCGTGACGTCCGACTAATGAACTGAGGTGTTGACGAGCAATGTCGGCGCTTTCCGACCTAAACGAACCGTGTCGACCGGCAGAGGCTCCGTGGTGGCAATGGCACCAACGCACTGAACAGGACGACCTCAACGTTCTTCGACTTCACCACAAGAAGACCGTAAAGCCCGGAAAAGGGTGGAGTACCATCTCTGACGAAGGGGAGGATACCCTGCCCCAAGTGGAGGAGTTCAAGTACCTCGGAGTTTTGTTCACGAGTGAGGGAAGAGTGGATCGTAAGTTCTACAGGCGGATCGGTGCGGCGTTTTCAGTAATGCGGACGCCGGCCGCCGCTCATGCGCCCGTTTGCCAAATCGTGAAAATGATGTCCGTACTCGTGACGTCCGACTAATGAACTGAGGTGTTGACGAGCAATGTCGGCGCTTTCCGACCTAAACAAACGGCGTCGACCGGCAGAGGCTCCGTGGCGGCAACGGCGGCAACGCACTGAACAGGACGACCTCAACGTTCTTCGACTTCACCACAACTTAAGTTTCCAAACGTCACATGAATTGATTAACATGGACCCCGACTTAAACAAGTTGAAGAACTAATTCGGTTGTTACCATTTAGTGATCAATTGTACGGAATATGTACCGTACTGTGCAATCTACTAATAAAAGTTTCAATCAATCAAAAACTATTTTTAAATTTCAATGAAAAAGATCGCAAAGCCCGGAAAAAGGGTGGAGTGCCATCTCCGGGTTGGGGAGGAGACCCTGCCCCAAGTGGAGGAGTTCAAGTACCTCGGAGTCTTGTTCACGAGTGAGGGAAGAATGGATGGTGAGATCGACAGGCGGATCGGTGCGGCGTCTTCAGTAATGCGGACGCTGTATCGATCCGTTGTGGTGAAGAAGGAGCTGAGCCGGAAGGCAAAGCTCTCATTTTACCGGTCGATCTACGTTCCCATCCTCACCTATGGTCATGAGCTTTGGGTTATGACCGAAAGGACAAGATCACGGGTACAAGCGGCCGAAATGAGTTTCCTCCGCCGGGTGGCGGGGCTCTCCCTTAGAGATACCTTACCTACTTAGTGGCCTGGTGGTTAGAGTGTCCGCCCTGAGATTGTCAGGCTTGCCCCTGATAGTTTGGTTGTGTTTTAGTTTTTCCTCTGTGTGTGTGTAGTATTTCCTGTCAGCGCTCTTGTTTTGGTTCTGTTTCCTGTTTGTCTCCCTGAATGCTGTGTCCCCCTCAGCTGTGGCTGATTGGCACCTGGCCACACCTGGTGTCAATCAGCCAGCTGCTATTTATACCTGCCCTACCCTCCAGTCACGGCTGGATTATTGTCATTGTCATTGTCATTGTCGCTAATACTTGTTGTCACCACTACCTGTCATAATACTTGTCGTTGTAGCTCTGTCTACTTGTGTTCACTCTGCTCATGTCATAGTTCATTCGTGTCACAGTAAGTAAGTTTTGTTTCTTGTCGACAGTTAGCCTTTTTGCTATTTTAGTTGATAGCCAAGTTTGTTCTCCGCCTTGTGCGCGCCTTTTGTTTATACCCTTTTGTTTGTTTTTTTGCCATAGTGTTTAATTAAATCATATTTTCTCGCTCAATGCCTGCCGTCATCTCTGCATCTTGGGGTTCGTCACCAACAAACTGTTGGAATAATTGTTTGTAAGTTATCACAAAAGAAACGTTGTATTATGAATGCTGTCTTTCGAGGCCTAACAAGAGGAAGAAGGCTCGTGAAACGCCACTGTGATTTCAACACGGACAGATGGCAGGATCTGCTCAACTTCCAGAGGAACTCTCTTTGAAGTATTTCACAAACTCTCTTCCAACTATTTGGTAACCGAGGTCAACGCTATTTACGACCCGCTGCCCTCTTGAAGTTGCTGTGGTCAGGAGACGGGAGGGGTTATCCATTGTCCTCCAACACCTGCCCCAGCTGGATCCAGGAAGAGCCCAAGCCCGAGAAATCCTCTTCTTGGACTTCAAAGCGACCGAAAACAATGACTGTTTTACATACTCCCCATTCCTGCTGTGACATGTGTTGGTGCGTGAACATTGAACATCTGAATAAAGGAGGTGACGAAAAAACCTTCTTCGTCAGAGCGTGGTGCAGGACTTTACAGAGAGTGCAGTGGCCATGTCTCTCCTCAATATTGAGTCCAAATTGAATTCTGTCTCTGTTTGATTCCTTGCCTTTTGTCTTGTTTAATAGATGTCCTCAGTGTTTGAACGTGACACAAACTCTGACAGAGATCGGTAGGTCTTGATTTCAAACTCCGGCCGAGTGATACCAAAGACTATAAAAATGGGACCTATTACCTCCCTGCTTGGCACTCAGCATCAAGGGTTGGAATTGGGGGTCAAATCACCAAAATTGATTCCTGTGCGCGGCCACCGCTGCTGCTCACTGCTCCCCTCACCTCCCAGGGGGTGATCAAGGGTGATGGGTCAAATACAGAGAATAATTCCGCCACACCTCGTGTGTGTGTGACAATCATTGATTAACTTTAACAATACGTAGTATTTATTACTTAATTTTTTACGCTTTATTTGGGTTGTTGTGTGCAAAAACCTGCCTGGCAACAACGTAATCCCCCCATCGCGCGGTAAATAACAGTCCGTCCTATCCCATGAGGAGCATAACATTCAATTTGTAGAGCAGGATATTGTTTGTTTTGTATGATTTGTTCCCATTTGTAAAAATACATTCAAGCAATATCCCAAAAGACAGTCTTCATCGGTGCTGCATCAGTAACCTTAATCAAAAATGCTCATAAAAAAAACAAAAAAAAAACAAAGGACAATTAAGCGAGTCCCTGGGCGGCAGATGGGCCTCGCAAAACAATCGTCCCAACCGAGGCTTATCAGACATTCTGAAATCAAGCCACAAAAATGTGTCCGTGTTTATTTGTTTTCCCGAAACCTCGTCTTCATTCGAATTCAAAAGACTGTTTCACTCCCTTTGTGTTTTCAATTAGGAGAATATGCCAACTGCCCCGCGCCGCCGCCGCCGCGCCTGCCAGCCGCCGCCTGCCAACTCGCAGGGAGAGCCACTCGCATCAAGGAAGAACTCAATCATTTGACGAAAGCCCGGAATGCATTAAAGGACGCACGCTTTGAAAATGGCAACGGCGTCGAAATAATTTGACTCGGGATTAAAATAAATGTAACTGGAAGCAAATACTTTGTGTGATTGCAATTAAATTGCGGCCGCCCAAAGTATTTATTTTGTCCGACTCCAAAACCGCTACCAGTGGGCGTGTCCTGATACAAATTTTTTTGTATTGGCTGATATTGTTTTTATTCTGATACAATATCAGCACAAATCGTTATTTTGCCGTGTGCAATGTTTGACCAAGTGAAATTAGTAGGGAGGCGCAAACAATGTATACCTGTGGAGGGGGGCGTGGCCTGTGGCCCTGCGGCGGAGCAGGGTGTGCTTTGAAACACACCAAATATATTGTTTTTATATGTATTTATTTGTTGTTTTTATTCAGTCATTGGTGGAGCTAAGGATAATATTTGAATATTGTTTATATATTTTTTTTTAATATTGTTGTGCAGTATTTTGGAAAAAAATGTTTGTTATTTAAATGTGCTATATAAATAAAGTGGATTGGATTGGATTAACAGGCGATTACATTGCCAAGCCGGGGTTTGTTGTCTAATCACCTGTCGCCTTCATTAGCAGCAGCCGGTCGGAGACACGTTGTTGGGTGTTGGAGTTGGAGATAGAGAGAGAGAGAGAGAGAGAGCACGCACTGAGACACACGGGACTGAAAAGTCGTAAATATATTGCTGGAAAGCACGTCATATTTGTGTATAAAACATAAAATCGGGCACACGAGAGATCTGTCGGCACCAGGAGAACCTTCCCCGACTCAGAGACGTTCACAATAAAACATGTTTTAATTTGTTTTAATTTGTTTTTATTATACCGTATTTTTCGGACTATAAGGCGGACTTAAAATCATTTAATTTTCTCAAAAATCAACAGTGCGCCTTATGTACGGTATGATTCTGGTTGTGCTTACCGACCTCGAAGCGATTTTAATATATTGTTTTTATATTGATTTATTTTTTGTTTTTATTCAGTCATTGGTGGAGCTAAGGATAATATTTGAATATTGTTTATAATATTTTTTTTAATATTGTTGTGCAGCATTTTGGAAAAAATGTTTGTTATTTAAATGTGCTATATAAATAAAGTGGATTGGATTGGATTGACAGGTGATTAGATTGCCAAGCCGGGGTTTGTTGTCTAATCACCTGCCGCCTTCATTAGCAGCAGCCGGTCAGAGACACGTTGTTGGGAGTTGGAGTTGGAGATAGAGAGAGAGAGAGAGCACGCACTGAGACACACAGGACTGAAAAGTCGTAAATATATTGCTGGAAAGCACGTCATATTTGTGTATAAAAAATAAAATCGGGCTCACGAGAGATCTGTCGGCACCAGGAGAACCTTCCCCGACTCAGAGACGTTCACAATAAAACATGTTTTAATTTGTTTTAATTTGTTTTTATTATACCGTATTTTTCGGACTATAAGGCGGACTTAAAATCATTTAATTTTCTCAAAAATCAACAGTGCGCCTTATGTACGGTATGATTCTGGTTGTGCTTACCGACCTCGAAGCGATTTTAATATATTGTTTTTATATTTATTTATTTTTTGTTTTTATTCAGTCATTGGTGGAGCTAAGGATAATATTTGAATAGTGTTTATAATATTGTTTTTAATATTGTTGTGCAGTATTTTGGAAAAAATGTTTGTTATTTAAATGTGCTATATAAATAAAGTGGATCGGATTGGTTTGACAGGTGATTAGATTGCCAAGCCGGGGTTTGTTGTCTAATCACCTGTCGCCTTCATTAGCAGCAGCCGGTCGGAGACACGTTATTGGGTGTTGGAGTTGGAGATAGAGAGAGAGAGAGAGAGAGAGCACGCACTGAGACACACGGGACTGAAAAGTCGTAAATCTATTGCTGGAAAGCACGTCATATTTGTGTATAAAAAATAAAATCGGGCTCACGAGAGATCTGTCGGCACCAGGAGAACCTTCCCCGACTCAGAGACGTTCACAATAAAACATGTTTTAATTTTTTTTAATTTGTTTTTATTATACCGTATTTTTCGGACTATAAGGCGCACTTAAAATCATTTAATTTTCTCAAAAATCAACAGTGCGCCTTATGTACGGTATGATTCTGGTTGTGCTTACCGACCTCGAAGCGATTTGAATATATTGTTTTTATATTTACTTATTTTTTGTTTTTATTCAGTCATTGGTGGAGCTAAGGATAATATTTGAATATTGTTTATAATATTGTTTTTACTAATGTTGTGCAGTATTTTGGAAAAAATGTTTGTTGTTTAAATGTGCTATATAAATAAAGTGGATTGGATTGGATTGACAGGTGATTAGATTGCCAAGCCGGGGTTTGTTGTCTAATCACCTGTCGCCTTCATTAGCAGCAGCCAGTCGGAGACACATTATTGGGAGTTGGAAATGGAGATAGAGAGAGAGAGAGAGAGAGAGAGCACACACTGAGACACACGGGACTGAAAAGTCGTAAATATATTGCTGGAAAGCACGTCATATTTGTGTATAAAACATAAAATCGGGCACACGAGAGATCTGTCGGCACCAGAAGAACCTTCCCCGACTCAGAGACGTTCACAATAAAACATGTTTTAATTTGTTTTAATTTGTTTTTATTATACCGTATTTTTCGGACTATAAGGCGGACTTAAAATCATTTAATTTTCTCAAAAATCAACAGTGCGCCTTATGTACGGTATGATTCTGGTTGTGCTTACCGACCTCAAAGCGATTTTAATATATTGTTTTTATATGTATTTATTTTTTGTTATTATTCAGTCATTGGTGGAGCTAAGGATAATATTTGAATATTGTTTATAATATTGTATTTAATATTGTTGTGCAGTATTTTGGAAAAAATGTTTGTTATTTAAATGTGCTATATAAATAAAGTGGATTGGATTGGATTGACAGGTGATTAGATTGCCAAGCCGGGGTTTGTTGTCTAATCACCTGTCGCCTTCATTAGCAGCAGCCGGTCGGAGACACGTTGTTGGGAGTTAGAGTTGGAGATAGAGAGAGAGAGAGAGAGCACGCACTGAGACACACGGGACTGAAAAGTCGTAAATATATTGCTGGAAAGCACGTCATATTTGTGTATAAAACATAAAATCGGGCACACGAGAGATCTGTCGGCACCAGGAGAACCTTCCCCGACTCAGAGACGTTCACAATAAAACATGTTTTAATTTGTTTTAATTTGTTTTTATTATACCGTATTTTTCGGACTATAAGGCGGACTTAAAATCATTTAATTTTCTCAAAAATCAACAGTGCGCCTTATGTACGGTATGATTCTGGTTGTGCTTACCGACCTCGAAGCGATTTTAATATATTGTTTTTATTTTTATTTATTTGTTGTTTTTATTCAGTCATTGGTGGAGCTAAGGATACTATTTGAATATTGTTTATAATATTTTTTTTAATATTGTTGTGCAGTATTTTGGAAAAAATGTTTGTTATTTAAATGTGCTATATAAATAAAGTGGATTGGATTGGATTGACAGGTGATTAGATTGCCAAGCCGGGGTTTGTTGTCTAATCACCTTCATTAGCAGCAGCCGGTCGGAGACACATTGTTGGGAGTTGGAGTTGGAGATAGAGAGAGAGAGAGAGAGAGAGCACGCACTGAGACACACGGGATTGAAAAGTCGTAAATATATTGCTGGAAAGCACGTCATATTTGTGTATAAAAAATAAAATCGGGCTCACAAGAGATCTGTCGGCACCAGGAGAACCTTCCCTGACTCAGAGACGTTCACAATAAAACATGTTTTAATTTGTTTTAATTTGTTTTTATTATACCGTATTTTTCGGACTATAAGGCGCACTTAAAATCATTTAATTTTCTCAAAAATCAACAGTGCGCCTTATGTACGGTATGATTCTGGTTGTGCTTACCGACCTCGAAGCGATTTTAATATATTGTTTTTATATGTATTTATTTTTTTGTTTTTATTCAGTCATTGGTGGAGCTAAGGATAATATTTGAATATTGCTTATAATATTGTTTTTAATATTGTTGTGCAGCATTTTTGGAAAAAATGTTTGTTATTTAAATGTGCTATATAAATAAAGTGGATTGGATTGGATTGACAGGTGATTAGATTGCCAAGCCGGGGTTTGTTGTCTAATCACCTGTCGCCTTCATTAGCAGCAGCCGGTCAGAGACACGTTATTGGGAGTTGGAGTTGGAGATAGAGAGAGAGAGAGAGAGAGCATGCACTGAGACACACGGGACTGAAAAGTAGTAAATATATTGCTGGAAAGCACGTCATATTTGTGTATAAAACATAAAATCGGGCACACGAGAGATCTGTCGGCACCAGGAGAACCTTCCCCGACTCAGAGACGTTCACAATAAAACATGTTTTAATTTGTTTCAATTTGTTTTTATTATACCGTATTTTTCGGACTATAAGGCGCACTTAAAATCATTTCATTTTCTCAAAAATCAACAGTGCGCCTTATGTACGGTATGATTCTGGTTGTGCTTACCGACCTCGAAGCGATTTTAATATATTGTTTTTATATGTATTTATTTTTTGTTTTTATTCAGTCATTGGTGGAGCTAAGGATAATATTTGAATATTGTTTATATATTTTTTTTTAATATTGTTGTGCAGTATTTTGGAAAAAATGTTTGTTATTTAAATGTGCTATATAAATAAAGTGGATTGGATTGGATTGACAGGTGAGTAGTTTGCCAAGCCGGGGTTTGTTGTCTAATCACCTGTCGCCTTCATTAGCAGCAGCCGGTCGGAGACACGTTATTGGGAGTTGGAGTTGGAGATAGAGAGAGAGAGAGAGAGAGAGAGCACGCACTGAGACACACGGGACTGAAAAGTCGTAAATATATTGCTGGAAAGCACGTCATATTTGTGTATAAAAAATAAAAGACTTGCTCCAACCTGTCTATCGGGCTCACGGGAGATCTGTCGGCACCAGGAGAACCTTCCCCGACTCAGAGACGTTCACAATAAAACATGTTTTAATTTGTTTTAATTTGTTTTTATTATACCGTATTTTTCGGACTATAAGGCGGACTTAAAATCATTTAATTTTCTCAAAAATCAACAGTGCGCCTTATGTACGGTATGATTCTGGTTGTGCTTACCGACCTCGAAGCGATTTTAATATATTGTTTTTATATTTATTTATTTTTTGTTTTTATTCAGTCATTGGTGGAGCTAAGGATAATATTTGAATATTGTTTATAATATTGTTTTTAATATTGTTGTGCAGTATTTTGGAAAAAATGTTTGTTATTTAAATGTGCTATATAAATAAAGTGGATCGGATTGGTTTGACAGGTGATTAGATTGCCAAGCCGGGGTTTGTTGTCTAATCACCTGTCGCCTTCATTAGCAGCAGCCGGTCGGAGACATGTTGTTGGGTGTTGGAGTTGGAGATAGAGAGAGAGAGAGAGCGCGCACTGAGACACACGGGACTGAAAAGTCGTAAATATATTGCTGGAAAGCACATCATATTTGTGTATAAAAAATAAAATCGGGCTCACGTGAGATCTGTCGGCACCAGGAGAACCTTCCCCGACTCAGAGACGTTCACAATAAAACATGTTTTAATTTGTTTTAATTTGTTTTTATTATACCGTATTTTTCGGACTATAAGGCGGACTTAAAATCATTTAATTTTCTCAAAAATCAACAGTGCGCCTTATGTACGGTATGATTCTGGTTGTGCTTACCGACCTCGAAGCGATTTTAATATATTGTTTTTATATTTATTTATTTTTTGTTATTATTCAGGCATTGGTGGAGCTAAGGATAATATTTGAATATTGTTTATAATATTGTTTTTAATATTGTTGTGCAGCATTTTTGGAAAAAATGTTTGTTATTTAAATGTGATATATAAATAAAGTGGATTGGATTGGATTGACAGGTGATTAGATTGCCAAGCCGGGGTTTGTTGTCTAATCACCTGCCGCCTTCATTAGCAGCAGCCGGTCAGAGACACATTATTGGGAGTTGGAGTTGGAGATAGAGAGAGAGAGAGAGAGAGCACGCACTGAGACACACGGGACTGAAAAGTCGTAAATATATTGCTGGAAAGCACGTCATATTTGTGTATAAAAAATAAAATCGGGCTCACGAGAGATCTGTCGGCACCAGGAGAACCTTCCCCGACTCAGAGACGTTCACAATAACATTTGTTTTATAATTTTGTATTTTTTTTTAATATACCGTATTTTTCGGACTATAAGGCGCACTTAAAATCATTTAATTTTCTCAAAAATCGACAGTGCGCCTTATGTACGGCATGATTCTGCTTGTGCTTACCGACCTCGAAGCGATTTTAATTTGGTACATGGTGTAATTATAAGTGTGACCAGTAGATGGCAGTCACACATACGAGATGCGTGTGGACTGCAGGTTGACACCTGTTCGGTAAATGACGTGAGCAAGCAAACTTGAGACCGAGTGTTAATAGCGGCGACCACAGCAAAGGTAAAGCCACGAGACTGACGATAAAGATGTGTAGACTGCAATATGATGGCAGTAAACAACACCAAAACTTTAAATGTTCCATTGAAAACATAGAACAGTACACACGGCACTCAAAAAGCTGTCAAAATGTTTTTTTAGTAGGACTTTGGTAAGCTATAAAGCCGCACCGCTTGATGGATTGTCGGCGCATTAAACATAGGAGTATTATTATGGTGTGTGAATAAGGTAAGACATATTACCTGGCGTTTTGTTTTGCAATATTATGTAAAACCAACTGTCCTTACCTTTTGGTACCTACTGATCTGTATTTGTGATCTGCATAAGTACTGAAAATGTGCACCTTTGTAGTCTGCGGCAACACCGTAGTCATTAGCTTCTTCTTTGTCTCTATCTTCTTGTTTTGGGACATTCATCCTCCGCTGTTGCCATTTCTGATATAAAGTAGTGTCAGGGCCTGTCACTTTGCTTCATGTATGGTGAAGAAGGTCACAAGGCTGTGGCGTGTCTAAAAACCAGTGACGTGCAGTCACTAGAGGCAGGTGAGGCGGGGCCTCACCTGCCATCATGGAAAGAAAAAAAAATTAAAAAGAAAAAAAAATAATTAATTGTTATATGTATCCAGTGATTATACTATAAAGTTATTTTCCATTTAACTTCACCAGTTTTAGATTATTTTTATTCAAAACTGCTGAATTTTCACATTTGCTGTTCAAATACTGAGAAGAGACGGTGCGGTGAGCAGCAGCCAGTTGAGGCACGTCACTCAGTGCCTCAACATGGATTCCGGACTCGGCTAACTGCTGGCCTGCTGTGCAGTGAGACTGTATTGCTATATGAATTATATTATACATTTCCATAGTTTAGTTAGCTGAGGTATATAATGTACAGTGTATTTAGTCAACAACTGTATGTGTGTAAAGTATTTCTTGTGCTGAGCGATCATAAAACGGCTGCAAAAGACGCACCGGCTGAGGCTCGCCTCCTGCACCCCCGCCGTAGAATTGTTATATCAACTAAAGCCCACACTTAAACTTTCCACGTGCAAGATTGAATCTATTTAAAAAAAAATATTTCATAAGAAGCCAAAAAGTGCAAAAACAATAATGTCGGTGTTGGAGGAGTTGTGAATGACTGCAGGGCCACAACATTAGGTACACCTGCAGACTGCAGGTGTACTTAACTCACAACTCCTCCAACACGAACATTATTGTTTTTGCACTTTTTGGCTTCTTATTAAATAACTTTTGTAACCTATTTTCATGGGCTTTCCTCTTTGTGATGTTAAGTTCCTGTTATGCGCCGTTATACAGTATATGCCTCGAGCTCTTATTTTGAAGGCGCTAAGAGCGGAAGTGATGTCACGTTGCGGAGGTTTTTGAAAGAAGGTAAATAAAGTGGTCCTCGTGTAAACCGGAGCCTCCGTGTTTGTTATTTTGTAGTTTCATACAGTATAGGCCACATTTATAAACCCTCGGTTACACTTTTTTAAATAGATTCAATCTTGCACGTGGAAAGTTTAAGTGAGGGCTTTAGTTGCGGCGCATGGACTTAATTTCTAAGTAAAGGTAATTTTTTTCAGCCCTCAATTCAGTCTTGTAGGCAAGCCGATTAAGTGAGACATGGCCACTTTGGGTTTTTGTCAGCCCTCAACTGTGTCTTGTAGGCAAACCTAATGCATTAAAACTGGCCAATTTGGGTTTTGTCAGCCCTCAACCCTGTCTTGTAGGCAAACCGATTGAGTGAGACACGGCCAAATGTTGGTTTTTTTTCAGCCCTCAATTCAGTCTTGTAGGCAAGCCGATTAAGTGAGACAGGGCCAATTCGGGTTTTTGTTAGCCCTCAACTCTGTCTTGTGGGCAAGCTGATTGAGTGAGACGCGGTTAAAAATAATTTTGTCAGCCCTCAATTCAGTCTTGTAGGCAAGCCGATTAAGTGAGACATGGCCACTTTGGGTTTTTGTCAGCCCTCAACTGTGTCTTGTAGGCAAACCTAATGCATTAAAACTGGCCAATTTGGGTTTTGTCAGCCCTCAACCCTGTCTTGTAGGCAAACCGATTGAGTGAGACACGGCCAAATGTTGGATTTTTTCAGCCCTTAATTCAGTCTTGTAGGCAAGCCGATTAAGTGAGACATGGCCAATTCGGGTTTTTGTTGGCCCTCAACTCTGTCTTGTGGGCAAGCTGATTGAGTGAGACGCGGTTAGAAATAATTTTGTCAGCCCTCAATTCAGTCTTGTAGGCAAGCCGATTAAGTGAGACATGGCCACTTTGGGTTTTTGTCAGCCCTCAACTGTGTCTTGTAGGCAAACCTAATGCATTAAAACTGGCCAATTTGGGTTTTGTCAGCCCTCAACCCTGTCTTGTAGGCAAACCGATTGAGTGAGACACGGCCAAATGTTGGATTTTTTCAGCCCTCAATTCAGTCTTGTAGGCAAGCCGATTAAGTGAGACATTGCCAATTCGGGTTTTTGTTGGCCCTCAACTCTGTCTTGTGGGCAAACCTAATGCATTAAAACTGGCCAATTTGGGTTTTGTCAGCCCTCAACCCTGTCTTGTAGGCACACCGATTGAGTGAGACACGGCCAAATGTTGTTTTTTTTTCAGCCCTCAATTCAGTCTTGTAGGCAAGCCGATTAAGTGAGACATTGCCAATTCGGGTTTTTGTTAGCCCTCAACTCTGTCTTGTGGGCAAACCTAATGCATTAAAACTGGCCAATTTGGGTTTTGTCAGCCCTCAACCCTGTCTTGTAGGCACACCGATTGAGTGAGACACGGCCAAATGTTTTTTTTTTTTCAGCCCTCAATTCAGTCTTGTAGGCAAGCCGATTAAGTGAGACATTGCCAATTCGGGTTTTTGTTAGCCCTCAACTCTGTCTCCCACAGGGAGTCCTTATGCAATGGGACATAAGGACCTATTGTTATTGTAACGTTTTATTATTATTCTTTATTCTTTCTTTATTCTACCGCCGCCTCTTTGAACACTAATTTGACCCACTTAGCATGCTTCAAAACTCACCAAATTTGACCCACACATCAGGACCTGCGAAAATTGCCTTTTGATAAATAAACCAAACCCCAAAAATAAAAATTGCGCTCTAGCGCCCCCTAGGAAAAAAAAAAAAAACTAGACTGCCTGTAACTCCCACTAGGAAGGTCGGAAAAACATGAAACAAAATCCTCTATGTAGGTCTGACTTAGACCTAGTTCTCATAATAGTACATCCTCGGGCTAAAATCAACAGGAAGTTGGCAATTCCCCCTTCAAGACAAAAAAGTACTAAAAACAGTCACTTTTGCCTCTTTGAGCTGCAATTTGACCCCCTTAACATGCTTCAAAACTCACAAAACTGAACACACACATCAGGACTGGCAAAAACTGTGATCTATTAAAAAAACCTAACCCCGAATTCAAAAATTGCGCTCTACAGCAATTTTTTTAATAAAACGGAGAAAAAACTGCTCCTCGGAAGAAAAAAATTACAAAACTGCCTGTAACTCCCACTGGGAAGGTCGGAAAAACATGAAACAAAATCCTCTATGTAGGTCTGACTTAGACCTAGTTCTCATAATAGTACATCCTCGGGCTAAAATCAACAGGAAGTTGGCAATTCCCCCTTCAAGACAAAAAAGTACTAAAAACAGTCACTTTTGCCTCTTTGAGCTGCAATTTGACCCCCTTAACATGCTTCAAAACTCACAAAACTGAACACACACATCAGGACTGGCAAAAACTGTGATCTATTAAAAAAAACCTAACCCCGAATTCAAAAATTGCGCTCTACAGCAATTTTTTAATAAAACGGAGAAAAAACTGCTCCTCGGAAGAAAAAAATTACAAAACTGCCTGTAACTCCCACTGGGAAGGTCGGAGAGACATGAAACAAAAACCTCTCCGTAGGTCTCACTTAGACCTACATTTCATTAATTGACAACCCCCAGCAAAAATCAACAGGAAGTTTGCTATTCCCCCTTCAAAACAATTTTTTAGTAAAAACCGGTCACCTTCCTTCAAAAACTATCTTTATTCTTTATTCTTTCTTTATTCTACCGCCGCCTCTTTGAACACTAATTTGACCCACTTAACATGCTTCAAAACTCACCAAATTTGACCCACACATCAGGACCTGCGAAAATTGCCTTTTGATGAATAAACCAAACCCCAAAAATAAAAATTGCGCTCTAGCGCCCCCTAGGAAAAAAAAAAACTAGACTGCCTGTAACTCCCACTAGGAAGGTCGGAAAAACATGAAACAAAATCCTCTATGTAGGTCTGACTTAGACCTAGTTCTCATAATAGTACATCCTCGGGCTAAAATCAACAGGAAGTTGGCAATTCCCCCTTCAAGACAAAAAAGTACTAAAAACAGTCACTTTTGCCTCTTTGAGCTGCAATTTGACCCCCTTAACATGCTTCAAAACTCACAAAACTGAACACACACATCAGGACTGGCAAAAACTGTGATCTATTAAAAAAACCTAACCCCGAATTCAAAAATTGCGCTCTACAGCAATTTTTTAAATAAAACGGAGAAAAAACTGCTCCTCGGAAGAAAAAAATTACAAAACTGCCTGTAACTCCCACTGGGAAGGTCGGAGAGACATGAAACAAAAACCTCTCCGTAGGTCTCACTTAGACCTACATTTCATTATTTGACAACCCCCAGCAAAAATCAACAGGAAGTTTGCTATTCCCCCTTCAAAACAATTTTTTAGTAAAAACCGGTCACCTTCCTTCAAAAACTATCTCCTCTGAGGGCGTTTGTCGTTTCGGCTTCAAACTTACACAGGAGAGAGATTAAACCCTTGTGTATAAATTAACCGAACAGTTTTTTAATACCTGTTCCAGTTTTGATTTTATGACCCTTCAAAGACTCGCTGCGCTGATGCTGCTGCACTGCTGTTTTTTTTAAGATGGCTGCTTAAAAGCAGGAAGCACCAACGTGCCCACACAATGCAGACAAGGTAGGTACACTAGACAAAAGTCTTGGGACACTTCAGACTAAAAGTAGACAAAAGTATTGGGACACTTAGGACTAGCACCTGCCAAATACGCGGGCCCGACCAACGCTGCTTGCAGCTTTAATTTATGTTTGAAAGTGAAATTCTCTGAGTAGACTGGACTTTCTAAAGAACTTCTTAAAACTTTATGGGGTCGACACTTGCACTCTTTAAAATTCAAACGACGTCCGGCCCCAGATGTCCCCTCCAGGAGCCCCACCTTCAAATAGTTGGCGCCTTTGAAAATGTAATTTGTGCAGCCAGGTTCTTTAAAGAGAAAAAAAGAAGATATGGTTGGTTGTAAAAGATGTAAAAGTAGGGAAATCCAGAAGACTGCATGGTTGTTTTCCTGCAGCATCTTTTTTTTAAAATGTAGATATAAGTTAGACGCAAGTGTTGCACTATGTCAGGGGTCGGCAACCCGCGGCTCCGGGGCCGCATGCGGCTCTTTGATCACCCTGATGCGGCTCAGCAGCTCACTTGCTGAACCCCCCAATTTTCCCGTGAGACTTCCGGATTTCAGTGCCTCTCGCAGAAAACTCCCGGGATTAATATTCACCGATTATGTAAATGACTAATGATCTACTGCTAACGATGGATTCTGATGCGTCATCTATGTTGCTGCTTCTTGATCTTAGCGCTGCTTTCGATACCGTCGATCATAATATTTTATTAGAGCGTATCAAAACACGTATTGGTATGTCAGACTTAGCTTTGTCGTGGTTTAACTCTTATCTTACTGACAGGATGCAATGCGTCTCCCATAATAATGTGACCTCGGACTATGTTAAGGTAACGTGCGGAGTTCCTCAGGGTTCGGTTCTTGGCCCTGCACTCTTTAGTATTTACATGCTGCCGCTAGGCGACATCATACGCAAATACGGTGTTAGCTTTCATTGTTATGCTGATGACACCCAACTCTACATGCCCCTAAAGCTGACCAACACGCCGGATTGTAGTCAGCTGGAGGCGTGTCTTAATGAAATTAAACAATGGATGTCCGCTAACTTCTTGCAACTCAACGCCAAGAAAACGGAAATGCTGATTATCGGTCCTGCTAAACACCGACATTTATTTAATAATACCACCTTAACATTTGACAACCAAACAATTACACAAGGCGAATCAGTAAAGAATCTGGGTATTATCTTCCACCCAACTCTCTCCTTTGAGTCACACATTAAGAGTGTTACTAAAACGGCCTTCTTTCATCTCCGTAATATCGCTAAAATTCGTTCTATTTTATCCACTAGCGACGCTGAGATCATTATTCATGCGTTCGTTACGTCTCGTCTCGACTACTGTAACGTATTATTTTCGGGTCTCCCTATGTCTAGCATTAAAAGATTACAATTGGTACAAAATGCGGCTGCTAGACTTTTGACAAGAACAAGAAAGTTTGATCATATTATGCCTATACTGTATTTACCTTTATATACATATATACATATATATATACCTATACTGGCTCACCTGCACTGGCTTCCTGTGCACTTAAGAAGTGACTTTAAGGTTTTACTACTTACGTATAAAATACTACACGGTCTAGCTCCGTCCTATCTTGTCGATTGCATTGTACCATATGTCCCGGCAAGAAATCTGCGTTCAAAGAACTCCGGCTTATTAGTGATTCCCAGAGCCCAAAAAAAGTCTGCGGGCTATAGAGCGTTTTCTATTCGGGCTCCAGTACTATGGAATGCCCTCCCGGTAACAATTAGAGATGCTACCTCAGTAGAAGCATTTAAGTCCCATCTTAAAACTCATTTGTATACTCTAGCCTTTAAATAGCCCCCCTGTTAGACCAGTTGATCTGCCGTTTCTTTTCTTTTCTCCTCTGCTCCCCTTTTCCTTGAGGGGGGGGGGGCACAGGTCCGGTGGCCATGGATGAAGTGCTGGCTGTCCGGAGTCGGGACCCGGGGTGGACCGCTCGCCTGTGCATCGGCTGGGAACATCTCTGCGCTGCTGACCCGTCTCCGCTCGGGATGGTGTCCTGCTGGCCCCACTATGGACTGGACTCTTACTATTATGTTGGATCCACTATGGACTGGACTCTCACAATATTATGTCAGACCCACTCGACATCCATTGCTTTCGGTCTCCCCTAGAGGGGGGGGGTTACCCACATATGCGGTCCTCTCCAAGGTTTCTCATAGTCATTCACATGGACGTCCCACTGGGGTGAGTTTTTCCTTGCCCGTATGTGGGCTTTGTACCGAGGATGTCGTTGTGGCTTGTGCAGCCCTTTGAGACACTTGTGATTTAGGGCTATATAAATAAAGATTGATTGATTGATTGATTGATTTTCACCCTTACGGCTATAATAAGGGCGTGCCGTGATGGTACAACATTCGGCGCCCTCTAAAATCTGTATTAACAGCGTGCCAGCCCAACACTTGTTATACAATATACATCATCTGCTTGCACACGTACGTGACAGCAAGGCATACTTGGTCAACAGCCACACAGGTTACACTGACGGTGACCATATAAAACAACTTTAACACTCTTACTAATAATGCGCCACACTTTGAACCAAAACCAAACAAGAATGACAAACACATTTCAGGAAAACATCTGCACTTTAACACAACATAAACACAACAGAACAAACACCCAGAATCCCATGCAGCCCTGACTCTTCCGGGCTACATTATACACTCCTGCAAATAATCATGAACTTAGAATTTAATGGCAGCAACACATTGCAAAGACGTTGTCTGAGGGGCATGTTCACCACTGTGTTACATGGCCTTTCCTTTTAACAACACTCAGTAAAAGTTTGGGAACTAAAGAGACACATTTTTGAAGCTTCTCAGGTTGAATTATTTCCCATTCTTGCTTGATGTACAGCTTAAGTTGTTCAACAGTCTCCCTTCTGCTATTTTAGCCTTCATATTGCACCAGAAATTTCCAATGCGAGACAGGTCTGGACTACAGGCAGGCCAGTCTAGTACTATGAAGCCACACTGTTGTAACACATGGCTTGGCATCGTCTTGCTGAAATAAGCAGGGGCGTCCATTAAAAAAAGAAGTTGCTTGGATTGCAACATATGTTGCTCCAAAACCCGTATGTACCTTTCAGCATTAATGGTGCCTTCACAAATGTGTAAGTTACCCATGTCTTGGGCACTAATACACCCCCATACCATCACACATGCTGCCTTTTACACTTTGCGCCTAGAACAGTCCAGATGGTTCTTTTTCTTCTTTGGTTCAAAAAATTGGAATGTGGACTCGTCAGACCACAGAACACTTTTCCACTTTGCATCGGCAAAGCCGGCGGCGTTTCTGGGTGTTGTTGACAAATGGTTTTGCCTTTGCATATTAGAGTTTTAACTTGCAGTTAAACCATACTTTGCCAACCCTCCCGGATTTTCCGGGAGACTCCCGGAATTCGGCGCCTCTCCCGAAAACATCCCGGGACAAATATTCTCCCGAAAATCTCCCGGTTTTCAGCCGGAGCTGGAAGCCACGCCCCCTCCAGCTCCATGCGGACCTGAGTGAGGACAGCCTTTTTTCATGTTGGGAGGACAACAGGGTGACAAGAACTAAAATTATTATGGTTATCTTACCTAAAAATAAAAATATTTATTAATTAAAAAAAATAACAAATACATCTTTACTATATTTTGCTAAAAACATCAAAATTAATTGTATTTTTCTTTGTATTTTTTCTGACTCCTTATTACATCCAGCCATAGAATTATACATTAAAATAAACATATTTGAAATAATTGATTTTAAATTATCATAATAATTCATTTAAAATGACCATATTTAATTATTAAAATAATTGTTGTTTATCAACAACTTTAGCATTTTATTCATTACATTTTGAAACTCTCAGAAGCCAAGTTATGTTATATTCCTTAATATTTATTTATGCAAGTTTGAAGTATCAATTATCTAAACACAGTTTTGTTTGCATATTTTCAGGATGTATATATATATATATATATATATATATATATATATATATATATATATATATGTATGAAATACTTGACTTGGTGAATTCTAGCTGTCAATATACTGCTCCCCTCTTAACCACGCCCCCAACCACGCCCCGCCCCACCCCTCTCTGTGCGTCGGTTGAGGTGGGCGGGGTTTGGTAGCGGGGGTGTATAATGTATCCCGGAAGAGTTAGGGCTGCATGGGATTCTGGGTATTTGTCCTGTTGTGTTTATGTTGTGTTACGGTGCAGATGTTCTCCCGAAATGTGTTTGTCATTCTTGTTTGGTGTGGGTTCACAGTGTGGCGCATTATTAGTAAGAGTGTTAAAGTTTTTTTTGTTTTTTTTTATACCGCCACCGTCAGTGTGACCTGTGTGGTTGTTGAGCAAGTATGCCTCGCCGTCACCTACGCACCAGCTTTCAAATTCCACATAAAGGTGTGGGCATCGTGTCTGAGACCCCTGGTTTATACATAGCACAAAGCAAAAAAAAAACTTTGTATGCAGTGTTATTTCATTTAAAATTTCAAAAAATTTTGCGGCTCCCATTGTTTTCTATAATTTGTGAAACACTGTGTTACATGGCCTTTCCTTTTAACAACACTCCGTAAACGTTTGGGAACTGAGGAGACACATTTTTTAAGCTTTTCAGGTGGAATTATTTCCCATTCTTGCTTGATGTACAGCTTAAGTTGTTCAACAGTCTCCCTTCTCATATTTTAGCCTTCATATTGCACCAGAAATTTCCAATGGGAGACAGGTCTGGACTACAGGCAGGCCAGTCTAGTACCCGCACTCTTTTACTATGAAGCCACACTGTTGTAACACATGGCTTGGCATCGTCTTGCTGAAATAAGCAGGGGCGTCCATAAAAAAAAGAAGTTGCTTGGATGGCAACATATGTTGCTCCAAAACTATGGCGTCACATTAGTGCCAAAAATCTGAGCGCATAAAAACTGCTATCGCACGCTGATTCTCCACTTCGTGCGCGCGCGCGACACCCTTCTGCGCGCACGTGGTGGCTTTTTGCGCGCGCGCGGTGCCTTTCTGTGCGCGCGCGACGCCTTTCTGCGCGCTCACTGTGTACTCCTGGCATCTCTCCTCGCGCTGTCATGTTTCTTTTTGGCACTTTGGGGGCGGGTATGCTTAGACGGCCCCTCCTTTCTGATTGGCTGTGAGCATTTTTCAAATGACCAATCATTCTCCAGCGTAGCAACGTTGTAGCCATCTTACCTCGGACATCTAGCCTCAATCATTACATTGATGTCAATGGTACATGTACTAATTTAATTACCATAACTTGCTCGATTTTCGACCAATTTACAAACGGTTTGCCTTGTGACAAATCGTATTACACGTAGATATGACATAGGATGCTGTACCTGTTGAAATTACCTCTTTCGCTTTAAAAAAAAAAATTGTGCAACATAGTTGTGTAGGGTCAGTGTTAGTCAGTTCTCTGATTATTAGGGCCCGCATGGCCCATTGCATAAGGACTCCCAAAGGGAGTCCTTATGCAATGGGACATAAGGACCTATTGAATTTGTAAGGTTTTATTCTTTATTCTTTATTCTTCCGCCGCCACATTAAACTGTAATTTGTCCCACTTAACATGCTTCAAAACTCACCATATTTGACCCACACATCAGGACCTGCGAAAATTGCCTTTTTAAAAAAAAAACCGAACCACAAAACTCTAAATTGCGCTCTAGCGCCCCCTAGGGAAAAAAACAACTAGACTGCCTGTAACTCCCACTAGGAAGGTCGGAGAGACATGAAACAAAAACCTCTATGTAGGTCTGACTCAGATCTAGATTTCATAATAGTACATTCTCGGGCTAAAATCAACAGGAAGTTGGCAATTCCCCCTTCAAGACAAAAAAAGTACTAAAAACAGTCACTTTTGCCTCTTTGAGCTGTAATTTGACCCCCTTAACACGCTTCAAAACTCACCAAACTGAACGCACACATCAGGACTGGCAAAAATTGTGATCTAATGAAAAAACCTAACCCCAAATCTCAAAATTGTGCTCCAGCGCAATTTTTTAATAAAACGCACAAAAAACTGCTCCTCGGATGAAAAAACTGACAAAACTGCCTGTAACTCCCACTGGGAAGGTAATAGACATGAAACAAAAACCTCTATGTAGGGCTCACTTAGACCTACATTTCATAAATTGACAACCCCCAGCAATAATCAACAGGAAGTTTGCTATTCCCCCTTCAAAACAAATTTTTTGTAAAAACCGGTCACCTTCCTTCAAAAACTATGTCCTCTGAGCGCGTTTGTCGTTTCGGCTTCAAACTAACACAGGAGAGAGATTAAACCCTTGTGTATAAAATAACAGAACAGCGTTTTAATACCTGCTCCGGTTTTGATTTTATGACCCTTCAAAGACCCGCTCCGCTGCTGTTTTTTTAAGATGTCTGCTTAAAAGCAGGAAGCACCAGCGTGCCCACACAATGCAGACAAGGTAGGTACACTAGACAAAAGTATTGGGACACTTAGGCCGAAAACTGGACAAAAGTATCGGGACACTTAGGCCGAAAACTGGACAAAAGTATTGGGACACTTAGGCCGAAAACTGGACAAAAGTATTGGGACACTTGGGACTACAACTGGACAAAAGTATTGGGACACTTGGGACTACAACTTGACAAAAGTATTGGGACACTTGGGACTACAACTTGACAAAAGTATTGGGACACTTGGGACTAAAACTGGACAAAAGTATTGGGACACTTATGACTACCACCGGACAAAAGTATTGGGACACTTAGGCCGAAAACTGGACAAAAGTATTGGGACACTTAGGCCGAAAACTGGACAAAAGTATTGGGACACTTGGGACTACAACTTGACAAAAGTATTGGGACACTTAGGACTACAACTTGCCAAAAGTATTGGGACACTTGGGACTACAACTGGACAAAAGTATTGGGACACTTGGGACTAAAACTGGACAAAAGTATTGGGACACTTGGGACTACAACTTGACAAAAGTATTGGGACACTTATGACTACCACCGGACAAAAGTATTGGGACACTTAGGCCGAAAACTGGACAAAAGTATTGGGACACTTAGGCCGAAAACTGGACAAAAGTATTGGGACACTTGGGACTACAACTTGACAAAAGTATTGGGACACTTATGACTACCACCGGACAAAAGTATTGGGACACTTAGGCCGAAAACTGGACAAAAGTATTGGGACACTTAGGCCGAAAACTGGACAAAAGTATTGGGACACTTGGGACTACAACTTGACAAAAGTATTGGGACACTTAGGACTACAACTTGCCAAAAGTATTGGGACACTTGGGACTACAACTGGACAAAAGTATTGGGACACTTGGGACTAAAACTGGACAAAAGTATTGGGACACTTGGGACTACAACTTGACAAAAGTATTGGGACACTTATGACTACCACCGGACAAAAGTATTGGGACACTTAGGCCGAAAACTGGACAAAAGTATTGGGACACTTAGGCCGAAAACTGGACAAAAGTATTGGGACACTTGGGACTACAACTTGACAAAAGTATTGGGACACTTATGACTACCACCGGACAAAAGTATTGGGACACTTAGGCCGAAAACTGGACAAAAGTATTGGGACACTTAGGCCGAAAACTGGACAAAAGTATTGGGACACTTGGGACTACAACTTGACAAAAGTATTGGGACACTTAGGACTACAACTTGCCAAAAGTATTGGGACACTTGGGACTACAACTGGACAAAAGTATTGGGACACTTGGGACTAAAACTGGACAAAAGTATTGGGACACTTGGGACTAAAACTGGACAAAAGTATTGGGACACTTGGGACTACAACTTGACAAAAGTATTGGGACACTTATGACTACCACCGGACAAAAGTATTGGGACACTTAGGCCGAAAACTGGACAAAAGTATTGGGACACTTAGGCCGAAAACTGGACAAAAGTATTGGGACACTTGGGACTACAACTTGACAAAAGTATTGGGACACTTATGACTACCACCGGACAAAAGTATTGGGACACTTAGGCCGAAAACTGGACAAAAGTATTGGGACACTTAGGCCGAAAACTGGACAAAAGTATTGGGACACTTGGGACTACAACTTGACAAAAGTATTGGGACACTTATGACTACCACCGGACAAAAGTATTGGGACACTTAGGCCGAAAACTGGACAAAAGTATTGGGACACTTAGGCCGAAAACTGGACAAAAGTATTGGGACACTTGGGACTACAACTTGACAAAAGTATTGGGACACTTAGGACTACAACTTGCCAAAAGTATTGGGACACTTGGGAATAAAACTGGACAAAAGTATTGGGACACTTAGGACTAGCACCTGCCAAATACGCGGGCCCGACCAACGCTGCTTGCAGCTTTAATTTTTAACTGTTTCAGAATACATTATTAAAAGCTATTTTTAACATTTTAAAAACAAAATTCAAAGATTATTTCATTAATTTTATGGCTGAATCAAAAGAAATTCCATAAATTAGAAAACAAATGTTTAAGAAGAAGTGAAAATATAAAATGATGTGGACCAGTTCTGGCTGAAAGATGTGATTATGGTGTTTGTTGTCTTATTATTTATTTGGGTCACATTTTGTATTACCCTGTATTGTGTTTATGTGGTATGAAATAACCTTCATCAGCGCACGACATTTTTTTTATCCACTTCTTCCTCCGTAAATCTTGATACATATTGACGATGACCCGCCCTGCTATACTTCTGATTGGCACTGAGCATTTTTCAGCATTTTTCGCCTGACCAATCAGAAAGGAGGGGCCGTCCAAGCATACCCGCCCCCAAAGTGCCAAAAAGAAACATGACAGCGCGAGGAGAGATGCCAGGAGTACACAGAGAGCGCGCAGAAAGGCGTCGCGCGCGCGCAGAAAGGCACCGCGCGCGCGCACAGAAAGGCACCGCGCGCGCGCAAAAAGGCACCACGCGCGCGCAAAAAGGCACCACGCGCGCGCAAAAGGGTGTCGCGTGCGCGCACGAAGTGGAGAATCAGCGCGCGATAACAGTTTTTATGCGCTCTGATTTTTGGCACTAATGTGACGCCATACAAAACCTGTATGTACCTTTCAGCATTAATGGTGCCTTCACAGATGTGTAAGTTACCCATGTCTTGGGCACTAATACACCCCCATACCATCACAGATGTTGCCTTTTACACTTTGCGCCTAGAACAGTCCGAATGCTTCTTTTTCCTCTTTGGTCCAAAAAATTGGAATGTGGACTCGTCAGACCACAGAACACTTTTCCACTTTGCATCAGCAAAGCCGGCGGCGTTTCTGGGTGTTGTTGATAAATGGTTTTGCCTTTGCATATTAGAGTTTTAACTTGCAGTTAAACCATACTTTGCCAACCCTCCCGGAATTTCCGGGAGACTCCCGAAATTCGGCGCCTCTCCCGAAAACATCCCGGGACAAATATTCTCCCGAAAATCTCCCGGTTTTCAGCCGGAGCTGGAAGCCACGCCCCCTCCAGCTCCATGCGGACCTGAGTGAGGACAGCCTTTTTTCATGACGGGAGGACAACAGGGTGACAAGAACTAAAATTATTATGTTTATCTTACCTAAAAATAAATATATTTATTAATAAAAAAAAATAAAAAAAATACATTTTTACTATATTTTGCTAAAAACATCAAAATTAATTGTATTTTTCTTTGTATTTTTTCTGACTCCTTATTACATCCAGCCATAGAATTATACATTAAAATAAACATATTTGAAATAATTGATTTTAAATGATCATAATAATTCATTTAAAATGACCATATTTAATTATTAAAATAATTGCTTGTTTATCAACAACTTTAGCATTTTATTCATTACATTTTTAAAGCTCTCAGAAGCCAAGTTATGTTATATTCCTTAATATTTATTTATGCAAGTTTGAACTATCAATTATCCAAACACAGTTTTGTTTGCATATTTTCAGGATGTAGATATATATATATATATATATATATATATGTATGAAATACTTGACTTGGTGAATTCTAGCTGTCAATATACTCCTCCCCTCTTAACCACGCCCCCAACCACGCCCCGCCCCACCCCTGACCACGCCCCCACCCCCCACCTCCCGAAATCGGAGGTCTCAAGGTTGGCAAGTATGAGTTAAACCAACCTTGCGACCAACCGTAGTTACTGACAGCGGTTTTCTGAAGTGTTCCTGAGCCCATGTGGTGATATCCTTTACACACTGATGTCGCTTTTTTGATGCAGTACAGCCTGAGGGATCGAAGGTCCGTAATATCATGGCTTACGTGCAGTGATTTCTCCAGATTCTCTGAACCTTTTGATGATATTACGGAGCGTAGATGGTGAAATCCCTAAATTCCTTGCAATAGCTGGTTGAGAAGTATTGTTCTTAAACACTTTGCTCACGCATTTGTTGACAAAGTGGTGACCCTTGCGCCGTCCTTGTTTGTGAATGACCCAATCATGGCACCCACCTGTTCCCAATTAGCCTGTTCACTTGTGGGATGTTCCAAATAAGTGTTTGATGAGCATTCCTCAACTTTATCGGTCTTTTTTGCCACTTGTGCCAGCTTTTTTGTACACATGTTGCAGGCATCAAATTCCAAATGAGCTAATATTTGCATAAAATAACAACGTTTTCCAGTGTGAACATGAAATATCTTGTCTTTGCAGTCTATTCAATTGAATATAAGTTGAAAAAGATTTGCCAATCATTGTATTTCACCGCTTTTAGGTTTTGTGGTTGTGTTGCACTTTGTTTTTATGTGTATTCTACCCGCAGTGCACTTTTGGTTCTTTTTCCGCCTCACTTTTGTTTCGCTACCTTTTTTTTTTTTTTTTTTTTTGCACACCAACGTTGCCTTGTCTCCGCCTCCGCTTCGGTGTATAACCTTGACTCACCGCAGAAGAAATATTAGATGAGTCATGTTGACTGATATTCTCTTCAACACCTGCATCAATTATTGATGACGCTTATTGGAGATTTTTTTTTCCTTTTTCTTTTTCCACCACTTTCATGGCCTTCCTTCTTGTGTGGAGTCACGGCAGTGCTTCTCCCACAGTGGGGTGTTCCCACCTGGGGGGTCGGATGACATAAAATAATTGAGAACCACTGGGTTGTGGTCTGGGGAAGTGGTGCACAGCACTTTTTTTCTCATCCCCGAACTTTAAATAAGACACAAAGTCTTCCCTCGCCACGTCACGCATCAAATATTGTGGCTTCACTACAAAAAACTGCATATTTTTTCATATTTTTGGCCTTAATTTGGTCATATTTATGTCATATATGTACCATATTTGTTTGCGCTATAAGCCACTACATTTTTCCCACGCTTTGAGCGCTGCAGCTTATAAAACGGTGTGGCTATTTTGTGGAGTTTTCTTCGCTGACAGCCATAATGTTTTGTATACACTGACAAAAGGGGCGTTATTGTTTGTGCTGTTTCGTGGTTTGAACCTTAGCCCTAAACTTTGTCTTGTAGGCAAGCCGATTGAGTGAGACATGACCAATTTGGTGTTTTGTCAGCCCTCAACTCTGTCTTGTAGGCAAACCGATTGACTGAGACACGGTTAAATTTTGGGTTGTTTCAGCCCTCAATTCGGTCTTGTAGGCAAGCCGAATAAGTGAGACATGGCTAATTTGGGTATTTGTTAGCCCTCAACGCTGTCTTGTAGACAAGCCGATTGAGTGAGACGCGGTTAAAATTGTACTTTGTCAGCTCTCAATTCAGTCTTGTAGGCAAGTCGATTAAGTGAGACATGGCCAATTTCGGTTTTTGTTAGCCCTCAACTCTGTTTTGTAGGCAAGCCGATTGAGTGAGACGCGGTTAAAAATGGGTTTTTTCAGCCCTCAATTCAGTCTTGTAGGCAAGCCGATTACCGTGAGTGAGACATGGCCAATTTGGGTTTTTATCAGCCCTCAACTCTGTCTTGTAGGCAAGCCGATTGAGTGAGACACGGCCAATTTGGGTTTATGTCAGCCCTCAACTCTGTCTTGTAGGCAAGCCTAATGCATTAAAACTGTCCAATTTGGATTTTGTCAGCCCTAAACTCTGTCTTGCAGCCAAGCCGATTGAGTAAGACATGGCCAATTTGGGATTTTGTCAGCCCTCGACTCTGTCTTGTAGGCAAGCCGATTGAGTAAGACATGGGCAAATGTTGGGTATTGTCAGCCCTCAACTCTGTCTTGTAGGCAAGCTGATTGAGTAAGACATGGCCAATTTGGGTTTTTGTCAGCCCTCAACTCTGTCTTGTAGGCAAGTCTAATGCATTACAACTGGCCAATTTGGGTTTTGTCAGCCCTAAACTCTGTCTTGCAGCCAAGCCAATTGAGTAAGACAAGGCCAATTTGGGATTTTGTCAGCCCTCGACTCTGTCTTGTAGGCAAGCCGATTGAGTAAGACATGGGCAAATGTTGGGTATTGTCAGCCCTCAACTCTGTCTTGTAGGCAAGCTGATTGAGTAAGACATGGCCAATTTGGGTTTTTGTCAGCCCTCAACTCTGTCTTGTAGGCAAGTCTAATGCATTACAACTGGCCAATTTGGGTTTTGTCAGCCCTAAACTCTGTCTTGCAGCCAAGCCAATTGAGTAAGACAAGGCCAATTTGGGTTTTTGTCAGCCCTAAACTCTGTCTTGTAGGCAAGCCGATTGCATTAAAACTAGCCAATTTTGGTTTTGTCAGCAACAAACTTGTTTCTTGAAGGCAAACCGATTGAGTGAGACGCGATTACATTTTGGGGTTTTTCAGCCCTCAATTCAGTCTTGTAGGCAAGCCGATTAATTGAGACATGGCCAATTTGGGTTTTTTATTAGCCCTCAACTCTGTCTTGTAGGCAAGCCGATTGAGTGAGACGCGGTTAAAAATGTATTTTGTCAGCCCTCAATTCAGTCTTGTAGGCAAGCCGATTAAGTGAGACACGGCCAATTTGGGTTTTTGATAGCCCTCAACGCTGTCTTGTAGACAAGGCAATTGAGTGAGACACGGCCAAATGTTGGGTTTTGTCAGCTCTCAATTCAGTCTTGTAGACAAGCAGATTGAGTGAGACATGTCCAATTTGGGTTTTTGTCAGCCCTCAAGTCTGTCTTGTAGGCAAACCTAATGCATTAAAACTGGCCAATTTGGGTTTTGTCAGCCCTAAACTCTGTCTTGCAGCCAAGCCGATTGATTGAGACATGGCCAATTTGGGTATTTGTCAGCCCTCCACTCTGTCTTGTAGGCAAGCTGATTGCATTAAAACTAGCCAATTTGGGTTTTGTCAGCCCCAAACCTTTTTCTTTAAGGCAAGCCGATTGATTGAGACGTGGCCAAGTTGGGGTTTTGTCAGCTCTCAACTCTGTCTTGTAGGCAAACCGATTGAGTGAGACGCGGTTAAATTTTTGTTTTTTTCAGCCCTCAATTCAGTCTTGTAGGCAAGCCGATTAATTGAGACATGGCCAATTTGGGTTTTTTATTAGCCCTCAACTCTGTCTTGTAGGCAAGCCGATTGAGTGAGACGCGGTTAAAAATTTATTTTGTCAGCCCTCAATTCAGTCTTGTAGGCAAGCCGATTAAGTGAGACATGGCCAATTTGGGGTTTTATCAGCCCTCAACTTTGTCTTGTAGGCAAGCCGAATGAGTGAGACACGGCCAAATGTTGGGTTTTGTCAGCTCTCAATTCAGTCTTGTAAACAAGCAGATTGCGTGACACATGGCCAATTTGGGTTTTTGTCAGCCCTCAACTCTGTCTTGTAGGCAAGCCTAATGCATTAAAACTGGCCAATTTGGGTTTTGTCAGCCCTAAACTCTGTCTTGCAGCCAAGCCGAAAGAGTAAGACAAGGCCAATTTGGTTTTTGTCAGCCCTAAACTCTGTCTTGTAGGCTAGTCGATTGCATTAAAACTAGCCCATTTGGGTTTTGTCAGCCTTAAACTTTTTCTTGAAGGCAAGCCAATTGATTGAGACATGGCCAATTTGGGGTTTTGTCAGCCCTCAACTCTGTCTTGTAGGCAAACCGATTGAGTGAGACACGGTTAAATTTTGGGTTGTTTCAGCACTCAATTCGGTCTTGTAGGCAAGCCAATTAAGTGAGACATGGCTAATTTGGGTTTTTGTTAGCCCTCAACGCTGTCTTGTAGGCAAGCCGATTGAGTGAGACGCGGTTAAAAATGTTGAGTTTTGTGAGCTCTCAATTCAGTCTTGTAGACAAGCAGATTGAGTGAGACATGGCCAATTTGGGTTTTTGTCAGCCCTCAACTCTGTCTTGTAGGCAAGCCTAATGCAATAAAACTGGCCAATTTGGGTTTTTGTCAGCCCTCAACTCTGTCTATAAGGCAAGCTGATTGAATGAGATATGGCCAATTTGGGTTTTTGTCAGCCTTCGACTCTGTCTTGTAGGCAAGCCGATTGAGTGAGACATGGCCAAATGTTGGGTACTGTCAGCCCTCAACTCTGTCTTGTAGGCAAGCCGATTGAGTAAGACATGGCCAATTTGGGTTTTTGTCAGCCCTCAACTCTGTCTATAAGGCAAGCCGATTGAATGAGACATGGCCAATTTGGGTTTTTGTCAGCCCTCGACTCTGTCTTGTAGGCAAGCCGATTGAGTGAGACACGGCCAAATGTTGGGTTTTGTCAGCTCTCAATTCAGTCTTGTAGACAAGCAGTTTGAGTGAGAGATGGCCAATTTGGGTTTTTGTCAGCCCTCAACCCTGTCTTGTAGGCAAGCCGATTGAGTGAGACATGGCCAAATGTTGGGTACTGTCAGCCCTCAACTCTGTCTTGTAGGCAAGCCGATTGAGTAAGACATGGCCAATTTGGGTTTTGGTCAGCACTCAACTCTGTCTATAAGGCAAGCCGATTGAATGAGACATGGCCAATTTGGGTTTTTGTCAGCCCTCGACTCTGTCTTGTAGGCAAGCCGATTGAGTGAGACACGGCCAAATGTTGGGTTTTGTCAGCTCTCAATTCAGTCTTGTAGACAAGCAGTTTGAGTGAGAGATGGCCAATTTGGGTTTTTGTCAGCCCTCAACCCTGTCTTGTAGGCAAGCCTAATGCATTAAAACTGGCCAATTTGGGTTTTGTCAGCCCTAAACTCTGTCTTGCAGCCAAGCCGATTGATTGAGACATGGCCAATTTGGGTGTTTTTTAGCCCTCAACTCTGTGTTGTAGGCAAGCTGATTGCATTAAAACTAGCCAATTTTGGTTTTGTCAGCCCCAAACTTTTTTCTTGAAGGCAAGCCGATTGATTGAGACATGGCCAATTTGGGATTTTGTCAGCTCTCAACTCTGACTTGTAAGCAAACCGATTGAGTGAGACGCAATTAAATTTTGGGGGTTTTCAGCCCTCAATTCAGTCTTGTAGGCAAGCCGATTTAGTTAGACATGGCCAATTTGGGTTTTTGTTAGCCCTCAACTCTGTCTTGTAGGCAAGCCGATTGATTGAGACACGGTTTAAAATGGGTTTTTTCAGCTCTCAATTCAGTCTTTCAGGCAAGCCAATTAACTGAGACATGGCCAATTTGGGTTTTTATCAGCCCTCAACTCTGTCTTGTTGGCAAGCCGATTGAGTGAGACACGGCCAAATGTTGGGTTTTGTCAGCTCTCAATTCAGTCTTGTAGACAAGCAGATTGAGTGAGACATGGCCAATTTGGGTTTTTGTCAGCCCTCAACTCTGTCTTGTAGGCAAACCTAATGCATTAAAACTGGCCAATTTGGGTTTTGTCAGCCCTAAACCCTGTCTTGTAGCCAAGCTGATTGATTGAGACATGGCCAATTTGTGTATTTGTCAGCCCTCAACTCTGTCTTGTAGGCAAGCCGATTGAGTGAGATATGGCCAAATGTTGGGTTTTGTCAGCCCTCAACTCTGTCTTGTAGGCAAGCCGATTGAGTAAGACATGGCCAATTTGGGTTTTTGTTAGCCCTCAAGGCTGTCTTGTAGGCAAGCCGATTGAGTGAGACGCGGTTAAAATGTTTTTATCAGCCCTCAATTCAGTCTTGTAGGCAAGCCGATTGAGTGAGACACGGCCAAATGTTGGGTTTTGTCAGCCCTCAATTCAGTCTTGTAGACAAGCTGATTGAGTGAGAGATGGCCAATTAGGGGTTTTGTCAGCCCTCAACTCTGTCTTGTAGGCAAACCTACTGCATTAAAACTGGCCAATGTGGATTTTGTCAGCCCTAAACTCTGTCTTGTAGCCAAGCCGATTGAGTAAGACATGGCCAATTTGGGTTTTTGTCAGCCCTCATCTCTGTCTATAAGGCAAGCTGATTGAATGAGATATGGCCAATTTGGGTTTTTGTCAGCCTTCGACTCTGTCTTGTAGGCAAGCCGATTGAGTGAGACATGGCCAAATGTTGGGTACTGTCAGCCCTCAACTCTGTCTTGTAGGCAAGCCGATTGAGTAAGACATGGCTAATTTGGGTTTTTGTCAGCCCTCAACTCTGTCTATAAGGCAAGCCGATTGAATGAGACATGGCCAATTTGGGTTTTTGTCAACCCTCGACTCTGTCTTGTAGGCAAGCCGATTGAGTGAGACATGGCCAAATGTTGGGTTTTGTCAGCTCTCAATTCAGTCTTGTAGACAAGCAGATTGAGTGAGACATGGCCACTTTGGGTTTTTGTCAGCCCTCAACTCTGTCTTGTAGGCAAACCTACTGCATTAAATCTGGCCAATGTGGATTTTGTCAGCCCTAAACTCTGTCTTGTAGCCAAGCCGATTGCATTAAAACTAGCCAATTTGGGTTTTGTCAGCCTTAAACTTTTTCTTGAAGGCAAGCCGATTGATTGAGACATGGCCAATTTGGGGTTTTGTCAGCCCTCAAGTCTGTCTTGTAGGCAAACCGATTGAGTGAGACACAGTTAAATTTCGGGTTGTTTCAGCCCTCAATTCAGTCTTGTAGGCAAGTGAGACATGGCTAATTTGGGTTTTTGTTAGCCCTCAACTCTGTCTTGTAGGCAAGCCGATTGAGTGAGACGCGGTTAAAAATGTTTTTATCAGCCCTCAATTCAGTCTTGTCGGCAAACCGATTGAGTGAGACACGGCCAAATGGGTTTTGTCAGCTCTCAATTCAGTCTTGTAGACAAGCAGTTTGAGTGAGAGATAGCCAATTTGGGTTTTTGTCAGCCCTCAACTCTGTCTTGTAGGCAAGCCTAATGCATTAAAACTGGCCAATTAGGGTTTTGTCAGCCCTAAACTCTGTCTTGCAGCCAAGCCGATTGAGTAAGACAAGGCCAATTTGGGTTTTTGTCATCCCTCAACTCTGTCTATAAGGCAAGCCGACTGAGTGAGACATGGCCAAATGTTGCGTACTGTCAGCCCTCAACTCTGTCTTGTTGGCAAGCCGATTGAGTGAGACATGGCCAAATGTTGGGTTTTGTCAGCCCTAAACTCTGTCTTGTAGCCAAGCCGATTGAGTAAGACATGGCCAATTTGAGTTTTTGTCAGCCCTCGACTCTGTCTTGTAGGCAAGCCGATTGAGTGAGATATGGCCAAATGTTGGGTTTTGTCAGCCCTCAACTCTGTCTTGTAGGCAAGCCGATTGAGTAAGACATGGCCAATTTGGGTTTTTGTCAGCCCTCGACTCTGTCTTGTAGGCAAGCCGATTGAATGAGACATGGCCATTTAGGTTTTTGTCAGCCCTCGACTCTGTCTTGTAGGCAAGCCGATTGTGTAAGACATGGCCAATTTGGGTTTTTGTCAGCCCTCAACCTTGTCTATAAGGCAAGCCGAATGAATGAGACATGGCCAATTTGGGTTTTTGTCAGCCCTCGACTCTGTCTTGTAGGCAAGCCGATTGAGTGAGACATGGCCAAAAGTTGGGTTTTATCAGCCCTCAACTCTGTCTTGTAGGCAACCCTATTGCATTAAAACCGGCCAAATTGGGTTTTGTCAGCCCTCAACTCTGTCTTGTAGCCAAGCCGATTAAGTAAGACATGCCCAATTTGGGTTTTTGTCAGCCTTCAACTCTGTCTATAAGGCAAGCCGATTGAATGAGACATAATAAATAATAAATGATAAATGGGTTATACTTGTGTAGCGCAAATTTGGGTTTTTGTCAGCCCTCAACTCTGTCTATAAGGCAAGCCGATTGAATGAGACATGGCCAATCTTTTTTTTTTTTGTCAGCCCTCAACTCTCTCTTGTAGGCAAGCCAATTGCATTAATTCCGGCCAATTTGGGTTTTGTCAGCCCTAAACTCTGTCTTGTAGCCAAGCCGATTAAGTAAGACATGCCCAATTTGGGTTTTTGTCAGCCTTCAACTCTGTCTATAAGGCAAGCCGATTGAATGAGACATAATAAATAATAAATGATAAATGGGTTATACTTGTGTAGCGCAAATTTGGGTTTTTGTCAGCCCTCAACTCTGTCTTGTAGGCAAGTCTATTGAGTGAGACATGGACAAATTTTGGGTTTTGTCAACCCTTAACTCTGTCTTGCAGGCAAGCCTATTGCATTAAAACCGGCCAATTTGGGTTTTGTCAGCCCTCAACTCTGTCTTGTAGGCAAGCCGATTACATTAAAACTAGCCAATTTGGGTTTTGTCAGCCCTCAACTATGTCTTGTAGGCAAGCCTATTGCAATAAAACCGGACAATTTGGGTTTTGTCAGCCCTCAAATATGTTTTTTTAGGCCAGACACGTGATTGAGACCTGCCATTTCACACCCAGTTTGGCTTCTGTTAGCCCTCAACTCGGTCTAATAGGCAATACCATATATTTTTTCAAGGGATTGTGCGTCTTGCACACACACACTGTCCTTTGCTCCTGCGGAACCATAATCTGGGACAAATAAGACGTAAAGATGGTGCTAAGAATGACATTATGATGAAGAAGTTAGTTCAAAGACTTAAGACTATTTTTACGACCAAGTATTTCCTCTTTGCTTGAAGTGTATTACCATAAAGGACTATTCCACACGCGGAGTATACCGTCCATACAAACATTTGCAAAGCTTTGTGTGTTAATAACGGCAAACATGCGAAGAAAGAAGCTGTCTGCAGGAGTATTAGCTCGATGAAGTCTAATCCCACGTCCTGGGTTCATGGCAGCGGAGCATCGCTTGCTTGTTTGCTGAATTTTCTTCTAAGAGATTATTTGCGCTGCTTTGGGAGCCAAACAAACATGGGAATGCTGCGAGAGGGTAAATAAGTGTTTTGGGGGGAAAATCCTGACATGTTATTACACCCTTTGGGTTTAGAGTGGAGAACGAGCCGACATCTTTTTTTTTTATTCCAGTTTGTTTTGGACATCAGATTAAGCGCTTTGAAAAGGAAGTCGTACTTACCGGCTTCAAAGAGCCGCTGCAGAGCAGGCCAGTGCTACATTTAGGCAAATGATCACCAGTTTCAATACATGGACTTAGTTGTGTGCAGGGAAACTTTTTTTTTAAAAAGTAGGCTAGGATCGAGTTGAAAAAGTTAATTTCAAAGGATTGATGAGCAAAATTCCATGTTAGAATTGGGAGGAAAAAAATCTACATTATCTATTATTTACATTAATTATTTTAAGATATCTGTTCAAGACCGTGGGGATGCTGAAAAAAAAATAGGCCGAGGCCTGAAAGCCAACTGCATCTGAAGTAATATATATATATATATATATATATATATATATATATATATATATATATATATATATATATATATATATATATATATATATATATATATATATATATATATATATATAAATATATATATATAAATATATATATATATATATATATATATATATATATATATATATATATATATATATATATATATATATATATATATGCAATGCGTGATACAGTTATCAACAACACCCAGAAACACCAGATGTTCTGTATGTGCATATATATATATATATATATATATATATAAATGCAAAGAGAAATACATTTATCAACAACACCCAGAAACACCAGATGTTCTGTATATATATGCAAAGAGAAATACATTTATCAACAACACCCAGAAACACCAGAAACACATATATGCAAAGAGAAATACATTTATCAACAACACCCAGAAACACCAGAAACACCAGATGTTCTGTATATATATATATATATATATATATATATATATATATATATATATATATATATATATATATATATTTATATATATATATATATATATATATATATATATATGCAAAGAGAAATACATTTATCAACAACACCCAGAAACACCAGATGTTCTGTATATATATATATATATATATATATGCAAAGATAAATACATTCATCAACAACACCCAGAAACACCAGATGTTCTGTATATATATATATATATATATATATATATATATATGCAAAGAGAAATACATTTATCAACAACACCCAGAAACACCAGATGTTCTGTATATATATATATATATATATATATATATATATATATATATATATATATATATATATATGCAAAGAGAAATACATTTATCAACAATACCCAGAAACACCAGATGTTCTGTATATATATATATATATAAATATATATATATATATATATATATATATATATATATATATATATATATATATGTATGTGTGGGAAGAAAGTCACAAGACTATTTCATCTCTACAGGCCTGTTTCATGAGGGGGGGTTCCCTCAATCATCAGGTTGGCAAGTATGGGGTATAGTGATGTCATAATTAGTATGAAGCAGATACACAGTAATATTTGTGTGAAGGTTTTAGCAGCATAGGCATCGTTTAATGGTGATGAGTGCATAATTAGTGACATAATCACTGTAGCTGTGACAATTTGAATCGTACACTATTCAACAACAACAACAACAACAACAACAACAGTACGCCACTCATGCAGCCTGTCAAAAGCCACGACCATATCATTTCTTACAAAACAAGGACCGCGTGCGGACACAGGTGTGGTGTGCAAATGTTCACGGCTTCTTTGCATTTCGCTTTATATAAAAATGAAAAAAAAAAAACATCCATGAAGGCTGCGGCCAGATAAGACAATAAATGAACAATAAATCACGGTGGCAGATTGTGAGCGTGGTACGTAGCCCGAGGGCAACCTCTTCTGTTTTGCACTCCATCAGCAAGATTGAGATAAGATAGAAAAAGATACAGGCTACGTGTCAGGAGTGAGAGCAAAAATAATAACTCACTGAATTACACAGTGACTAATTTGCTGTAAAATGTGGCGTGATATTA
>NC_084562.2:25330000-25345000 GCF_033978685.3 Nerophis lumbriciformis
TGTTCCCTTTTTGAACTAGTAGGGGTGTCAAAAAAAAAAATCGATTTTCAGATTACTTCTTATTTGCCATTAAAGAAATCAAAATAGATTTAAAACATTGTTTACTGTTTTTTTTCAATCTGTCCTGTTCAGCCACTCAGTCAAATCATATACCGTATTTTTCACTGATGGTGGAAACTTTACACTAGACTTCAGGCAACGTGGATCCTGTGCCTCTCCTGTCTTCCTCCAGACTCTGGGACCTCGATTTCCAAAGGAAATGCAAAATTTGCATGGTTGGGTGATGGTTTGGGGTGCCATGTCATCTGCTGGTGTCGGTCCACTCTGTTTCCTGAGATCCAGGGTCAACGCAGCCGTCTACCAGCAAGTTTTAGAGCACTTCATGCTTCCTGCTGCTGACCTGCTCTATGGAGATGGAGATTTCAAGTTCCAACAGGACTTGGCGCCTGCACACAGCGCAAAATCTACCCGTGCCTGGTTTACGGACCATGTTATTTCTGTTCTAAATTGGCCCGCCAACTCCCCTGACCTTAGCCCCATAGAAAATCTGTGGGGTATTGTGAAAAGGAAGATGCAGAATGCCAGACCCAAAAACGCAGAAGAGTTGAAGGCCACTATCAGAGCAACCTGGGCTCTCATAACACCTGAGCAGTGCCAGAAACTCATCGACTCCATGCCACGCCGCATTAACGCAGTAATTGAGGCAAAAGGAGCTCCAACCAAGTATTGAGTATTGTACATGCTCATATTTTTCATTTTCATACTTTTCAGTTGGCCAACATTTCTAAAAATCCCTTTTTTGTATTAGCCTTAAGTAATATTCTAATTTTGTCACACACGGAATTTTGGATTTTCATTTGTTGCCACTTCAAATCATCAAAATTAAATGAAATAAACATTTGAATGCATCAGTCTGTGTGCAATGAATAAATATAATGTACAAGTTACACCTTTTGAATGCAATTACTGAAATAAATCAAGTTTTTCAAAATATTCTAATTTACTGGCTTTTACCTGTATTTGATAAAAGCCAACAGCAAGAATAGACATTTGAAAGGCAATTTAAAATTAAAGCTGGAAGCAGCGTTGGTCGGGCCCGCGTATTTGGCAGGTGCTAGTCCTAAGTGTCCCAATACTTTTGTCAAGTTTGAGTCCCAAGTGTCCCAATACTTTTGTCCAGTGTAAGTGTCCCAATACTTTTGTCCAGTTGCCCAATGCTTTTGTTCAGTGGTAGTAGTAAGTGTCCCAATACTTTTGTCCAGTGGTAGTCCTAAGTGTCCCAATACTTTTGTCTACTTTTAGTCCGAATTGTCCCAATACTTTTGTCTAGTGTACCTACCTTGTCTGCATTGTGTGGGCACGCTGGTGCTTCCTGCTTTTAAGCAGCCATCTTTAGAAAACAGCAGCGCAGCGGTTCTTTGAAGGCTCATAAAATCAAAACCGGAGCATTTGGAAAAATTATTTCAATAACTTTTATTTGGAAGGGTTCAATCTCTCTCCTGTGTTAGTTTGAAGCTGAAACGACAAACGCGCTCAGAGGAGATAATGTTTGAAGAGAAGTGACCGGTTTATAAAAAAAAATGTTGTTTTGAAGGGGAAATTGCAAACTTCCTGTTGATTTTTGCTGAGGGTTGTCAATCTATGAAAAGTAGGTCTAAGTGAGACCTACATAGAGGTTTTTGTTTCATGTCTCTCCGACCTTTCCAGTGGGAGTTACAGGCGGTTTTGTCATTTTTTTCTTCCGAGGAGCAGTTTTTTCTCCGTTTTATTCAAAAATTGCTCTAGAGCGCAATTTTTAATTTTGGGGTTAGGTTTTTTTATTAGATCGCAATTTTTGCCAGTCCTGATGTGTGCGTTCAGTTCGGTGAGTTTTGAAGCATGTTAAGAGGGTCAAATTACAGCTCAAAGAGGCAAAAGTGACTGTTTTTAGTACTTTTTTGTCTTGAAGGGGGAATTGCCAACTTCCTGTTGATTTTAGCCCGAGGATATACAATTATGAAATCTAGGTCTAAGTCAGACCTACATAAAGGTTTTAGTTTCATGTATATCAGATCTTCCCAGTGGGAGTTACAGGCAGCTTTGTCATTTTTTTCTTCCGAGGAGCAGTTTTTTCTCCGTTTTATTCAAAAATTGCTGTAGAGCGCAATTTTTACATTTGGGGTTAGGTTTTTTATTAGATCGCAATTTTTGCCAGTTCTGATGTGTGTGTTCGGTTCGGTGAGTTTTGAAGCGTGTTAAGGGGGTCAAATTACAGCTCAAAGAGGCAAAAGTTACTGTTTTTAGTACTTTTTTTTGTCTTGAAGGGGGAATAGCCAACTTCCTGTTGATTTTTGCCCGAGAATATACTATTATGAAATCTAGGTCTAAGTCAGACCTACATAAAGGTTTTAGTTTCATGTATCTCCGATCTTCCCAGTGGGAGTTACAGGCAGTTTTGTCATTTTTTTCTTCCGAGGAGCAGTTTTTTCTCCGTTTTATTCAAAAATTGCTGTAGAGCGCAATTTTTAACTTTGGGGTTAGTTTTTTTATTAGATCGCAATTTTTGCCAGTCCTGATGTGTGCGTTCAGTTCGGTGAGTATTGAAGCATGTTAAGAGGGTCAAATTACAGCTCAAAGAGGCAAAAGTGACTGTTTTTAGTACTTTTTTGTCTTGAAGGGGGAATTGCCAACTTCCTGTTGATTTTAGCCCGAGGATATACAACTATGAAAACTAGGTGTAAGTCAGACCTACATAGAGGTTTTTGTTTCATGTCTCTTTGACCTTCCTAGTGGGGGTTACAGGCAGTCTAGTTTTTTTTTCCTAGGGGGCGCTAGAGCGCAATGTTGAGTTTTGTGGTTCGTTTTTTTTTTAAAAAAAGGCAATTTTCGCAGGTCCTGATGTGTGGGTCAAATATGGTGAGTTTTGAAGCATGTTAAGTGGGTCAAATTACAGTTTAATGTGGCGGCGGAAGAATAAAGAATAAAGAATAAAACCTTACAAATACAATAGGTCCTTATACAATGGGCCATGCGGGCCCTAATAAATCAAGAATAGTGAACAACAGGCCGAATAAGTGTACGTTATATGAGGCATAAATAACCAACTGGTATGTTAACGTAACATATTATGGTAAGAGTCATTCAACTAACTATAACATATAGAACATGCTATACGTTTACCAAACAATCTGTCACTAAATCCCATGAAATCTTATACGTCTAGTCTCTTACGTGAATGAGATAAATTATATTATTTGATAATTTACGCTAATGTGTTAATCATTTCACACATAAGTCGCTCCTGAGTATAAGTCGCACCCCCGGCCAAACTATGAAAAAAACTGCGACTTATAGTCCGAAAAATACGGTTGTTGATGTAGATGATCTACATCTGCTGTACATTTACTTTAGGAAAGATACGTGTTTGATACTTCTCTTTGATTTTATTAAATGTTTGGGAAGAACTTTGTCAAACAAAAAACAGTTTTCTTTTAAGTAATCTAGAAATGTATCAGAGCTGTTCATCTATTTAATGGAAGAATGTAGTTAATCATAGAACTGGCGTCAATTGTTATTTAAAAAGTATTAATTTTTTTATCGAAACGTTACCCCCAGAAATCGAATCGAGTGGGGCCCAAATATTCACAGCCCTAACATAAAAAATAAATTAATAATAATAATAAATTAAAATTTAAAAAGATGAATACAATTTACAGAAAAAAATAAATAAAAATAAATAAATAAAATAGATGAATATATATATATATATATATATATATATATATATATATATATATATATATATATATATATATATATATATATATATATATATATATATATATATAAAAATATATAAATATGTGTGTATTATATATATATAAATATGTGTGTATATATATATATATATATATATATATATATATATACATATATATATATATATATATATATATACACACACACACACATATATATATAAATATGTGTGTATTATATATATACATATACATAAATATATATATATATATATATATATATATGTATATACACACACATATGTATATATAAATACGTGTGTAATATATATATATATATATATATTTATATATATAAATATATATATATATATATATATATATATATATATATATATACACACACACATATATATATAAATATGTGTGTATTATGAATATACATATATATATATATATATATATATATATATATGTATATATACACACACATATGTATATATAAATATGTGTGTATTATATATATATATATATATATATATATATATATATATATATATATATATACTATATACACACACACATATATATATAAATATGTGTGTATTATATATATATATATGTGTGTATTATATATATATATATATATATATATATACACACACACACATATACGGTGAGGTCTTTTTCGACGTGGGAGACGCGCAGACTCCAACGTCACTTATTCACTGTGGGGAGCTGCATCCGGTGGCAAGGGAAACTCAGGACGACCGGCACCTCCTCACAGCTGCAGGAGCTCCGGTCTGTCGGAGGACCACCTATGGTGCGCCTACCAGCACTTGCTTTTCTCTTAGGGTGTGCTCCCCTAGCCTTTTGTCTTCCCAGACTAACCCACAAGGCAGCGGGGCAGTGGTTGGGTGATGCCAGGGCGTGTCCACAAAGTGGGCCCGCGCATCACGCCTCTGGGGGGGCCACTGCAGCTCCGAGATCCCCTGCCACGTTTGCCTTGGGCCACGGGGCCCGAGTTACCGTCTGTGGCCACGTGGAGGCCTGACAGGAGTCTTGGTGAAGGAGAGGCAGGAGAAGACTGACGCACAATGCTGCTCCTCCGTTCACCACAAGGGCGAGCCAAATCCGGAGGCACACCACCAGCAGAAATAGTTACAAAACGAAACTCAGTTGACAGTATCCATCCATCCATCCATCCATCTTCTTCCGCTTATCCGAAGTCGGGTCGCGGGGGCAGCAGCTTAAGCAGGGAAGCCCAGACTTCCCTCTCCCCAGCCACTTCGTCCAGCTCCTCCCGGGGGATCCCGAGGCGTTCCCAGGCTAGCCGGGAGAGATAGTCTTCCCAGCGTGTCCTGGGTCTTCCCCGTGGCCTCCTACCGGTCGGACGTGCCCGAAACACCTTCCTAGGGAGGCGTTCGGGTGGCATCCTGACCAGATGCCCGAACCACCTCATCTGGCTCCTCTCGATGTGGAGGAGCAGCGGCTTTACTTTGAGCTCCTCCCGGATGACAGAGCTTCTCACCCTATCTCTAAGGGAGAGCCCCGCCACTCGGCGGAGGAAACTCATTTCGGCCGCTTGTACCCGTGATCTTGTCCTTTCGGTCATGACCCAAAGCTCATGACCATAGGTGAGGATGGGAACGTAGATCGACCGGTAAATCGAGAGCTTTGCCTTCCGGCTCAGCTCCTTCTTCACCACAACGGATCGATACAGCGTCCGCATTACTGAAGACGCCGCACCGATCCGCCTGTCGATCTCACGATCCACTCTTCCCCCACTCGTGAACAAGACTCCGAGGTACTTGAACTCCTCCACTTTGGGCAAGATCTCCTCCCCAACCCGGAGATGGCACTCCACCCTTTTCCGGGCGAGAACCATGGACTCGGACTTGGAGGTGCTGATTCCCATCCCACTCGCTTCACACTCGGCTGCGAACCGATCCAGTGAGAGCTGAAGATCTTGGCCGGAGGAAGCCATCAGGACCACATCATCTGCAAATAGCAGTGACCTAATTCTGCAGCCACCAAACCAGATCCCCTCAACGCCCTGACTGCACCTAGAAATTCTGTCCATAAAGGTTATGAACAGAATCGGTGACAAAGGGCAGCCTTGGCGGAGTCCAACCCTCACTGGAGACGTGTCCGACTTACTGCCGGCAATGCGGACCAAGCTCTGACACTGATTATACAGGGAGCGAACTGCCACAATAAGACAGTCCGTTACCCCATACTCTCTGAGCACTCCCCACAGGACTTCCCGGTCGAATGCCTTCTCCAAGTCCACAAAGCACATGTAGACTGGTTGGGCAAACTCCCATGCACCCTCAAGGACCCTGCCGAGAGTATAGAGCTGGTCCACAGTTCCACGACCAGGACGAAAACCACACTGTTCCTCCTGAATCCGAGGTTCGACTATCCGGCGTAGCCTCCTCTCCAGTACACCTGAATAGACCTTACAGGGAAGGCTGAGGAGTGTGATCCCACGATAGTTGGAACACACCCTCCGGTTCCCCTTCTTAAAGAGAGGAACCACCACCCCGGTCTGCCAATCCAGAGGTACCGCCCCCGATGTCCACGCGATGTTGCAGAGTTGACAGTAAAAAGTCGTAATTGTCGGATATGAATTCAAACCATAACCATAACCAACCATGCATAACTATAGCACTTGTCTCAAAGTAGGTGTAACTGGCACGACCTGTCACATCCCGCCCTGACTTATTTTGAGTTTTTCGGTGTTTTCCTGTGTGTAGTGTTTTAGTTCTGGTCTTGCGCTCCTATTTTGGTGTTGATTGTCATGTCATGTACAAATGTGCTTTGTGGACGCAGTCTGCTCCACACGCTGTAAGTCTTTGCTGTCGTCCAGCATTCTGTTTTTGTTTATTTTGTAGCCAGTTCAGTTTTAGTTTCGTTCTACATAGCCTTCCCTCAGCTTCAATGCCTTTTCTTAGGGGCACTCACCTTTTGTTTATTTTATTTTTACCTGCAGAATGCTTCTCGCTGTTTCCGACATCTACAAAGCAATTAGCTACCGGCTGCCACCTACTGATATGGAAGATTATTACATGGTTACTCCGACACTCAACAACAACACATCATTTGCAGACTATAATTACTGCTTTGCAAAAAATATTTTTAACCTAAATAGGTGAAATTAGATAATCTCCCACGGCACACCAGACTGTGTCTCACGGCCGCGGCACAGTGGTTGAAAAACACTGATCTAGCCTGATGATCAAGATAGCAAATCGTGCTCTTCTTCATTGGTGTCCGACGAATACATTAAGGGGCCGTCTTGAAGTTTGTAAAGAGGAAACTGAAAAAATATTAGTATCATTGGCAACACAGATTGATACACACTAGTGTTAGTTTATCCAGGCCCTAACCAATCTGGCGCCCTAGGCAAGATTTTAGGTGGCGCCCCCCCACATCGGCAGTGAAGTGTATATACTCACAAGAAACCGAATAGCTTTGTCTTTGACCTTTTTTTTACTTAAAGAAAGCAAATTAACAATCAGAATAGTTAACAAGATTAAAACAAATATGAATAAATAAATTAATGCAAAAAATAAAAAATGAATATATGAAATACAATATTTTTTACATACATATTGCTTAATTAACATTAATGATGTGCACTTTAACAACTAGGCTTACAACTATACCTAATATATAAAGGGGTGGAAAAGTGACTATTACCTGCAGGGCAAACATTAGCTAACCAGAAGGCAATAACACCTGCTTAAAAGATCTAATACAAATGTCCCTGAGGAATGTAAGGTGGGAGTACTGTAATTACCTAACGTAATTACCTTATTGATTAGCAATGCTAAAAAGCCAGGTTACTATCACATTCTGTAACAGACAAATAATTTCATGTAGGCTAACGTTACCTACTTGCTACCTCTGTCTTTTCTCGTTTCTCCTCCTCTTCTTTTCTCTTTTTTCTTCCCTTTTGGCCGTTTTGACATCTTGTGTTGAATTTTTTGATGTGGTGACGTCCAAAAAGAGTCATGGTACGGGAAGGGAGGGGGCGCACCGTGCGGGGGGGGGGGGGGGGGGGGGGGCGTAATATTGTAACAAATAATATTTCTATTATATAGGCTTTACTTTGCATTTTAATTAACGTGGGATTATTTTTTGTATTTAGAAATAATAGTACCAACTTTTTTTTTTCTCCAACATTTGTGGCACTGGCGTGGCGCCCCCTTATGGACGGCGCCCTTAGCATTTGCCTATACGGCCTATGCCACGGGCCGGCCCTGAGTTTATCTATTGTATTTGTGCATTACTGCAATAACGCAAACTGACATAAATGTTGCTTCTCTTATGTAATATCATGTTGTCATGAATACGCCGACACAACAGGCACAGCTTACAGTTTACATCTCTGTTTACACCACATGACACGGCAGAATCGTTTCCCTCTTTACCCAGCCATTAACAACTCAGCCCAGGTTGAATGTTCACCGAGGTTAAATGTTGAATTGCACTTTCTCCGCCTTTTTTACAGCGCGTTGGAGTTGACTCATAATGGGACGCTCAAGCATATGATTGCAATTCAGCTCACACGGCTTTTGAATCATTTAGTGGTTCAGGGGTGTTTGCATTCCTTATGTGACATATGAATGAAACATTGTATACGTGTGATAACCAGGATGTGTCGTAGTGCCTACAAGACAGGGTTGAGGGCTGACAAAAGCGAAAATTCGGCCATGTCTCATTCAATCGGCTTGCCTACAAGACAGAGTTTAGGGTTGACAAACTCCCACATTAGCCATGTCCCACTCAATCGGCTTGCCTACAAGACAGAGTTTAGGGCTGATAAACACCCACATTAGCCATGTCTCACTCAATCAACTTGCCTACAAGACTGAATTGAGGGTTAAAAAAACCCAACATTCGGCTGCGTCTCAATCAATCGGCTTACCTACAAGACAGAGTTGAGGGCTGACAAAAAGGACAATTGGCCATGTTTCACTCGATCGGTTTGCCTACAAGACCGAGTTTAGGGCTGACAAAACCCAAATTGGCCAGTTCTAATGCAATAGGCTTGCCTACAAGACAGAGTTGAGGGCTGATAAAAACCCAAATTGGCCATGTGTCACGCAATCGGCTTACCTACAAGACAGAGTTGAGGGGTGACAAAAACGCAAAATGGCCATGTCTCACTCAATCGGTTTGACGACAAGACCGAGTTTAGAGCTGATGAAAACCCAAATTAGCCATGTCTCAATCAATCGGCTTGCCTACAAGACTGGATTGAGGGCTGACAAAACGCAACATTTGGCCATGTCTCACTCAATCGGCTTGCCTACAAGACTGGATTGAGGGCTGACAAAACGCAACATTTGGCCATGTCTCACTCAATCGGCTTGCCTACAAGACAGAGTTTAGGGCTGACAAACAGCCAAATTGGCCATGTCTCACTCAATCCGCATACCTACAAGACAGAGTTGAGGGCTGACAAAAATGCAAATTGGCCATGTCTCACTCAATCGGCTTGCCTACAACACAGAGTTGAGGGCTGATAAAAACCCAAATTGGTCATGTCTCACTTAATCGACTTGCCTACAAGACTGAATTGAGGGTTGAAAAAAAACAACATTTGGCTGCGTCTCACTCAATCGGCTTACCTACAAGACAGAGTTGAGGGCTGACAAAAAGGAAAATTGGCCATGTCTCACTCCATCGGCTTGCCTACAAGACTGAATTGAGGGCTGACAAAAATCCCAATTGCCTATGTCTCACTCAATCGGGTTGCCTACAAGACATCATTTGAGGGTTGACAAAACCAAAAATTGACGGATGCAACGCAATCGTTTTGCCCACAAGTCGGACTTGAGGACTGAACAAACCCAACGTAGATGTGAAATATCACGTCTCACTCAATCGGCTTACCTACAAGACAGAGTTGAGGGCTGACAAAAAGGAAAATTGGCCATGTCTCACTTAATCGGTTTGCCTACAAGACCGAGTTTAGGGCTGACAAAACCCAAATTGGCCAGTTCTAATGCAATAGGCTTGCCTACAAGACAGAGTTGAGGGTTGATAAAATCCCAAATTGGCCATGTGTCACGCAATCGGCAACCTACAAGACAGAGTTGAGGGCTGACAAAAACGCAAAATGGCCATGTCTCACTAAATCGGTTTGACTACAAGACCGAGTTTAGGGCTGATGAAAACCCAAATTAGCCATGTCTCACTCAATCAGCTTGCCTACAAGACTGGATTGAGCTAAAAGACTGTATTGAGGGCTGACAAAACGCAACATTTGGCCATGTCTCACTCAATCGGCTTACCTACAAGACAGAGTTGAGGGCTGACAAAAACGCAAAATGGCCATGTCTCACTCAATTGGTTTGACTACAAGACCGAGTTTAGGGCTGATGAAAACCCAAATTAGCCATGTCTCACTCAATCGGCTTGCCTACAAGACTGGATTGAGGGCTGACAAAACGCAACATTTGGCAATGTCTCACTCAATCGGCTTGCCTACAAGACAGAGTTTAGGGCTGACAAACACCCAAATTGGCCATATCTCACTCAATCGGCTTACCTAAAAGACAGAGTTGAGGGCTGACAAAAACCAAAATGGCCATGTCTCACTCAATTGGCTTGCCTACAAGACAGAGTTTAGGGCTGACAAACACCCAAATTGGCCATGTCTCACTCAATCGGCTTACCTAAAAGACAGAGTTGAGGGCTGAAAAAAATGCAAATTGGCCATGTCTCACTCAATCGGCTTGCCTACAAGACAGAGTTTAGGGCTGACAAACACCCAAATTGGCCATGTCTCACTCAATCGGCTTACCTAAAAGACAGAGTTGAGAGCTGAAAAAAATGCAAATAGGCCATGTCTCACTCAATCGGCTTGCCTACAAGACAGAGTTTAGGGCTGACAAACACCCACATTAGCCATGTCCCACTCAATCGGCTTGCCTACAAGACAGAGTTTAGGGCTGACAAACACCCACATTAGCCATGTCCCACTCAATCAGCTTGCCTACAAGACAGAGTTTAGGGCTGAAAAACACCCACATTAGCCATGTCTCACTCAATCGGCTTGCCTACAAGACAGAGTTTAGGGCTGACAAACACCCAAGTTAGCCGTGTCTCACTCAATTGGCTTGCCTACAAGACAGAGTTGAGGGCTGATTAAAACCCAAATTGGCCATGTCTCACTTAATCGACTTGCCTACAAGACTGAATTGAGGGTTGAAAAAACCCAACATTCGGCTGCGTCTCACTCAATCGGCTTACCTACAAGACAGAGTTGAGGGTTGACAAAAAAAGGAAAATTGGCCATGTCTCACTCAATCGGCTTGCCTACAAGACATAGTTTAGGGCTGACAAAACCCAAATTGGCCAGTTCTAATGTACTAGGCTTGCCTACAAGACAGAGTTGAGGGCTGATAATAACTCAAATTGGCCATGTGTCACGCAATCAATCGGCTTACCTACAAGACAGAGTTGAGGGCTGACAAAAGCGCCAAATGGCCATGTCTCACTCAATCGGCTTGCCTACAAGACATAGTTTAGGGTTAACAAACTCCCACATTAGCCATGTCCCACTCAATCGGCTTGCCTACAAGACAGAGTTTAGGGCTGACAAACACCCTCATTAGCCATGTCTCACTCAATCGGCTTGCCTACAAGACTGGATTGAGCTACAAGACTGGATTGAGGGCTGACAAAACGCAACATTTGGCCATGTCTCACTCAATCGGCTTACCTACAAGACAGAGTTGAGGGCTGACAAAAACGCAAAATGGCCATGTCTCACTCAATCGGTTTGACTACAAGACCGAGTTTAGGGCTGATGAAAACCCAAATAAGCCATGTGTCACTCAATCAGCTTGCCTACAAGACTGAATTGAGGGCTGACAAAACGCAACATTTGGCCATGTCTCACTCAATCGGCTTGCCTACAAGACAGAGTTTAGGGCTGACAAACATCCAAATTGGCCAAATCTCACTCAATCGGCTTACCTAAAAGACAGAGTTGAGGGCTGACAAAAATGCAAATTGGCCATGTCTCACTCAATCGGCTTGCCTACAAGACAGAGTTTAGGGCTGACAAACACCCACATTAGCCATGTCCCACTCAATCGGCTTGCCTACAAGACATAGTTTAGGGCTGACAAACACCCACATTAGCCGTGTCCCACTCAATCGGCTTGCCTACAAGACAGAGTTTAGGGCTGACAAACATCCAAATTGGCCAAATCTCACTCAATCGGCTTACCTAAAAGACAGAGTTGAGGGCTGACAAAAATGCAAATTGGCCATGTCTCACTCAATCGGCTTGCCTACAAGACAGAGTTTAGGGCTGACAAACACCCACATTAGCCATGTCCCTCTCAATCGGCTTGCCTACAAGACAGGGTTGAGGGCTGATAAAAACCCAAATTGGCCATGACTCACTCATTCGCCTTGCCTAAAAGACAGAGTTGAGGGCTGACAAAAACCCAAAATGTGGCCGTGTGTCACTCCATCGGCTTGCCTACAAGACTGAATTGAGGGCTGACAAAAATCCCAATTGCCTATGTCTCACTCAATCGGATTGCCTACAAGACTAAATAGAGGGCCAACAAAACACAAATAGCTGTGAAATAGCACACCTCACTCAATTGCCTTCCCTACAAGACATCATTTGAGGGCTGACAAAACCTAAAATTGCAGGCTGCAACGTAATTGTTTTGCCCACAAGTCGGACTCGAGGGCTGAAAAAACCCAAAGTAGATGTGAAATATCACGTCTCACTCAATCGTCTTGCTTCAAGACATTATTTGAGAGAGCTTGTAACACCATATCATCGTATCTAAAAACTAATTTAAATACATTCTATACATTTGTTCCCCATCAAAACATTACAATTTCAACATGTAACTTCTAAAAACAAAAACAAAAGTTTAGATGAGAAATATTGAATAGAAACAATACAATAGAATGTAGTACAACGTATGTACTACAGTATCTCACTCAATCTACTTTCCCATCAAGCAGCTTTGTTTTATTCACATGGATAAACGTCCTGTGTTTAGATATTTTTCTACTACCCCTTGATTGGCGTTATGTCCTTCTTCCATATGGTGCAGATTATAAAGTGCTACTGCTAGGAACTTAACGGTATTGTTAATAACGTGGGTAAACATTCAGTATCGAAATGCAGGCAACAATGTTGTGACGTGCAAACTCTAAAACGGAAGTATGGCCTTTTTCTTGGTCTCACTATGAACACAAAAACGATTAAGGAGAGAACATAAACACAGTTGTGCTTACCAACCTCGAAGCATTTTATTTGGTACATGGTGTGATGATAAGTGTGACCAGTAGATGACAGCCACACATAAGAGATACGTGTGGACTGCAGGTTGACACCTGTTCAGTAAATGACGTAAGCAAGCAAACTTGAGACCGAGTGTTAATAGCGGCGACCGCAGCAAAAGTAAAGCCACAAGACTGACGATAAACATACTTGCCAACCCTCCCGAATTTTCCGGGAGACTCCCGAAATTCAGCGCCTCTCCCGAAAACCTACCCGGGACAAATATTCTCCCGAAAATCTCCCGATTTTCAGCCGGAGCTGGAGGCCACGCCCCCTCCAGCTCCATGCGGACCTGAGTGAGGACAGCCTTTTTTCAGGCGGAAGACAACAGGGTGACAAGAACTAAATCATCCATACTAGAGATAAATTGTATTATTATGTTTATCTTACCTAAACATAATTATATTTACTAATTAAAAAAAAAAAAAAAAAACGAAATAAATTGTTACTATATTTTGCTAAAAACATCAAAATTAATTGTATTTTTATTTGTATTTTTTTCTGACTCCTTATTACATCCAGCCATAGAATTATACTTTTAAAGAAAAATATTTGAAATAATTCATTTTAAATGATCATAATTCATTTAAAATGACCATATTTAATTATTAAAATAATTGCTTGTTTATCAACAACTTTAGCATTTTATTCATTACATTTTGAAGCTCTCAGAAGCCAAGTTATGTTATATTCCTTAAGATTTATTTATGCAAGTTTGAAGTATCAATTATCTAAACACAGTTTTGTTTGCATATTTTCAGGATATATATATATATATATATATGTATGTGTGGGGAAAAAAATCACAAGACTACTTCATCTCTACAGGCCTGTTTCATGAGGGGGTTCCCTCAATCATCAGGAGATTTTAATGGGAGCATTCACATACCATGGTTTATATAGGGCACAGAGTGGGTGGGTACAGGCTGGCGTAGGGGCGTGGTGATTGGCTCATGTGTTACCTAGGAGGTGTTTCCGTCTGTGGCGGCATACTGTTACAATTTCGCTGCGCTTGTTGAGGGATGACAGGTCCGGACGGTAAATAATAAACAGTTTCTCTTTCAAGCATAGGTTGCATATATGTACAGCAAAAACGTCTCAACTAACATTGGACACAAATTCCTCAATCTGATTGACAAACACTTTCCCAAAGACAACACCCTAAGAAAAGTATTCAACAAGAACAACATTAAATTGAGCTACAGCTGTATGAACAATATACGACAAATCATCTCAAACCACAACAAAACAATTGCAAATGAGCCGTCGGCCCCCGGACAGAGCGACTCCAAAACCAACAAAGGCTGTAACTGTCGAAAGAAACCTGATTGCCCTCTCAACGGGGGTGCTTACAAACATCAGTTGTCTACCAATCTAAGGTAATAAATACGCAAGGACATTAACACATCCGACACATATGTAGGATTAACCGAGGGAGAATTCAAAACCAGATGGAACAACCACAAGGCTTCTTTCAGGAACCAAAACCTCCGAAATACCACAGAACTCAGCAAACACATTTGGGACCTCAAAGACAATAATGTTGAATATTCAATAACATGGCAAATTCTTGCATCCAGCACACCTTACAATAGTGGTAATAAAAGATGCAACCTATGCTTGAAAGAGAAACTGTTTATTATTTACCGTCCAGACCTGTCATCCCTCAACAAGCGCAGCGAAATTGTCACAGCATGCCGCCACAGACGGAAACACCTCCTAGGTAACACATGAGCCAATCACCACGCCCCTACGCCAGCCTGTACCCACCCACTCTGTGCCCTATATAAACCATGGTATGCGAATGCTCCCATTAAAATCTCCTGATGATTGAGGGTACCCCCCCTCATGAAACAGGCCTGTAGAGATGAAATAGTCTTGTGATTTTTTTCCCCACACATACATATATATATATATATATATATA
>NC_084562.2:25350000-25362500 GCF_033978685.3 Nerophis lumbriciformis
TTTGTGTGTGAATGTGTACGTACAAAGCTACGAACAATGGGAGACCGGGCTTTCTGCTCCGCCGCTCCCAGTCTGTGGAACGCTCTCCCTGACCACCTGAGGGCACCACAGACCGTGGATGCTTTTAAAAAAAGGCTTTAAAACCCTTATTTTTTTTTTAAAAAAGCCTTTTTTTTAGATATATGCATACTAGTTCTAGCTATTTGTCTGTTCTAGTTTTTACTATTTTTTATTTTTTATTATCTTTTTATTTTTAATTTTTTAATACACTGTAGCACTTTGAGGTTGTTTACTCAATTTTACAAATAAAATCTATTATTATTATTATTATTATTATTGTTATTATTATCAAATATGTATAATCTGTGCTGTTAAATTGATCACTCAAAATGGTTTATTATATGACCTAAATAAACTAATTTCATTCATTCATTCATTCATAACGAAACCACTAGTACAGTATGCATGATACATTACAATATTTAATATATATTGATTGATTGATTGAGAAGTTTGTTGACATCTTAAATAATGTAATCCATGTAATGCTTTAAAAGGGCAAATGGATGGCACAAAAAGCCAAAAAGGCTTGTTTCCATTGTGGTCCATTAAATGTTCATCACATTTGATACATTCAATAATACAAATATATATAACCTAAAACATGTGTATAAAAAAATTACGTTAAAAAAAATGGTTAAAATATAAATATAAATATAAATATAAATATAAATATAAAGCAATATATACACAATATATACACAATATATATAAGTCCATATATAATTACATATATATATATATATATATATATATATATATATATATATATATATATATATATGTGTGTGTGTGTGTGTGTGTCAGCGTTTTCCCGTGTTTTGTTTCTTATTTCTGGTTTTGCGCTCTTATTTTGGCCATTCCTTTTTTTATTTTATTTTTGTGTGTGAATGTGTACGTACAAAGCTACGAACAATGGGAGACCGGGCTTTCTGCTCCGCCGCTCCCAGTCTGTGGAACGCTCTCCCTGACCACCTGAGGGCACCACAGACTGTGGATGCTTTTTAAAAAAGGCTTTAAAACCCTTATTTTGTTTATAAAAGCCTTTTTTTTTTTTTAGATATATGCATACTAGTTCTAGCTATTTGGCTGTTCTAGTTTTTATTTTTATTTATTTTTGATTATCTTTTTATTCTTAATTTTTTAATACACTGTAGCACTTTGATGTTGTTTACTCAATTTTACAAATAAAATCTATTATTATTATTATTATTATTATTATTATTATTATTATTATTATTATTATTATTATTATCAAATATGTATAATCTGTGCTGTTAAATTGAACACACAAAATGGTTTATTATATGACCTAAATAAACTAATTTCATTCATTCATTCATTCATAACGAAACCACTAGTACAGTATGCATGATACATTACAATATTTAGTATATATTGATTTATTGATTGAGAAGTTTGTTGACATCTTAAATAATTAATGCTTTAAAAGGGCAAATGGATGGCACAAAAAGCCAAAAAGGCTTGTTTCCATTGTGGTCCATTAAATTTTCATCACATTTGATACATTCAATAATACAAATATATTTAACTTAAAACATGTATGAAAAAAAATTACGTTAAAAAAATGGTTAAATTATATACATATACACAGTATACAATATAAAGCACAATATATATAAATCCATATATAATTACATTGTGATAGCAAATGAATAGGATGCATTGTACTTCCATGAGCAGGTACCAGTAAATACAAATGCAGTACTAGTAATAGTTTAATATTTCTAAACTTAAGCCAGCGTCCTTCCGTATTTGAAAAGGTCGCCTGTGAGCTTTACGGTAATCTTCCAAAGTGCAATGATGGCTCCGTTTTAACCTTGGATGCTTTTAGGTTCATGACTGTAAATCTCGGGGCCCTGCTGTTTAATGCATGATAAAACATGCATCACCACTTCCTGTTGGTTTTAGTCGGACAACATAAGTCATCAGAGCGCTCTCATGACACATGATTGATCATTCTCCTAAATGTCACGGTTCAAGCTCATTTTGGTCTCGATTCCGCTTTTTGAAAGGCCAAGGACCCCCTGAACTGAAGTGGAGCTGGAGCGGGGACCCCCTACTTATACATATTGAATACAATTTAACTGATTCTGACCTAAAGCTACCTTGCAATACTAAAATATTCAAAATATATTATGGAACCTCCATTTACAAACTTAATTGGTGCGGAAATAGAACATTTTGTATATTGAGACAAGGTTGTGTCGACAACGCTGTGGATACATCATCATAACTTGTCAATGGTTTTCTATCGACTCATCTTGAGCTATGAAAATGCCCAAAATTCTGCAATTAGGCTACAAAAAATAAGAATCCACTGTGACACTCGGGTCGCATGATTAAAATACCGGAAAAAAACACCAACGCATCGAGAAGTTAATGCAAAACAAAACTAAGCTGATCGGGGTATAAACGAAACCGAATGCTGGAGAACAGCAAAAACCTACGGGTGAAGTGTCCACAATCTATCAACATAGATGACAAAGTCCCGACAAAGGCCTATCGACAAACATAGTGACTGAAACAGACAAAGTAATGTGTAAATAATGTCAACTTAAATAGTCGAAGACACAAAAATGAAAACAACTGCGGGGAGGAGACGCTGAGAGGCAGGAGTGAAGCTGCTAGCAGGAACCCACAAACAGATTAGTAACATATTGGCTCTTAATTAGTCTTTATTAAGTAATTATTAATGCTTTATTCTGCATGGCCTGATTATACAACCAGTAAGCCATTAAGTTAGAGTCTTACCTCAATAACCTCAGAATTATTGCTTATTAGTAATCCTAATCCTAACCCTAACCCTAACCCTAACCCTAACCCTTATATGTTCCCCTAGTGTCCAAATAACTCTTAAGTAAGTCTTTGTTACTTAGAATATGTTCCCCATACTAAGGTGTTACCATATATATATATATATATATATATATATATATATATATATATATATATATATATATATATATATATATACATATATATATATACATATATATATATATATATATATATATATATATATATATATATATATATATATATATATATATATATATATATATATATAGTTAGGTTGATGGCTGGTGAGGCACTGACTTCATCACAGTCAGATTTACAAACATATGAACCCTAAAGAGTATCTTATTCACCATTTGATTGGCAGCAGTTAACGGGTTATGTTTAAAAGCTCATACCAGCATTCTTCCCTGCTTGGCACTCAGCATCAAGGGTTGGAATTGGGGGTTAAATCACCAAAAATTATTCCCGGGTGCGGCGCCGCTGCTGCCCACTGCTCCCCTCACCTCCCAGGGGGTGATCAAGGGGATGGGTCAAATGCAGAGGACAATTTTCACCACAACTAGTGTGTGTGTGACAATCATTGCTACTTTAACTTAACTTTAACTTTACACATACAAACTGTAGCACACAAAAAAGCACATTTAATAAAAAAAAACGTTATTATGGTTGTGCTGGATTAATGCACCCCCGCCGTAGAATGCACCCCCTGACGGGAGTGTTATATCAACTAAAGCCCACACTTAAACTTTCCACGTGCAAGATTGAATCTATTTAAAAAAAGTTATTTAATAAGAAGCCAAAAAGTGCAAAAACAATCATGTTCGTGTTGGAGGAGTTGTGAATTAATGAAATATGAAATCTGTGCTGCAGTCTGCAGGTGTACCTAATGTTGTGGCCCTGCGGTCGTTCGCGGCTCCTCCAACCCGAGCATTGTTGTTTTTGCACTTTTTGGCTTCTTGTTGGGTGACTTTTTTGAGTGGGTTCGGTCTTGCACGTGGGGGGTTTGGGTGTGGGCTTTGGCTGGTGGGGCACTCCCGTCGGGGGGTGCGTTCTACGGCTGGGGTGCATTAACCAGCACAAGGAGGCGGGATTATTGCGAGCCTCAGCCAGTGTGTCTTCGCAGCAGTTTTATGATCGCTCAGCACAAGAAATACGTTACACACATACAGTTGTTGACAAAATACACTGTACATTATATACCTCAGCTAACTAAACTATGGAAATGTATAATATAGTTCATATAGCAATACGGTCTCACTGCACAGCAGGCCAGCAGTTAGCCGAGTCATTGCGCAATCCATGTTGAGGCACTGAGTGACGTGCCTCAACTGGCTGCTGTTCACCGCACCGTCTCTTCTCAGTATTTGAACGGCAAATGTGAAAATTCAGCGATTTTGAATACAAATAATCTAAAACTGGTGAAGTTAAATGGAAAATAACTTTATCGTATAATCACTGAATACATATAACAATTTAATTATTTTTTTTTCTTTTTACATTTTTTTTCTTTCCATGAGGCCCCGCCTCACCTGCCTCTAGTGACCGCACGTCACTGATATATATATATATATATATATATATATATATATATATATATATATATACATATATACATATTACAATCTGTTTTACAAGAGTGACCTGGCCAATAGGGCAGCAAAAACAGGTTTGAGAAAAAAAGAAAAAAAAATAGGTCTAAGCCTGGGCCCCTGGAGAGAGGGTCCAGACTGAGGCGAAGGGAAAAAAACAACTCGTACGTTAGCTTGCGAGCACGCTAACATTAGCATGCTAACTTTTTGAGCTAGTTTTCCAGCCGTTTAGCCCAGAGTTATACAACTTGGTATGCAACACTTGTTAACTGTTAGCATGGAAACGATAGCATGCTAGCAAGCTAACTTAAACCTGCTGCCTTTTTCCATCTAATTTTACACATGTCTTTCTATTTACGCCGCCATACACCTTTGAGTCATATAACTTTGCTGACTGTTATCATGCTATCCTGAGCACACATGCTAAGTGTTAGCATTTTCATGTAATCATGCTATTGTTTTAGGCTAGCTCCCTGGCTCTTTTTGTACAGTTACACCTACAACTCACGGATTCAGACACTCGGCACCATCTAATAAGTACGGTGCCTTCCGGCGACTCCCGGCCAGAGATAGCAGGCCCATTAAAAATGTTCTAGAAATTTTTAGTTATACATTAAAATTGTATCGTCCTGGGCATGACGTAAAAGTGCATCCAGCAGTAGAGGCTCCTCTAAGGGGTCTTAGGGCAATACGAGGTTAACCCCTTTACTGTTATGGTTTACTAAAGGGGAGATGATGGCTCAGACACCAGGGGGAAGTAAGTACAATAATGTATTATATATATTGCTAATATATATAATAATAACACAAAACAATACAAACTAAACTAATGCAATGGAATGTGTGACAAAACCCTAGAGTGAGTGGTGTTAGACTATGTGTGTAGTTAGTTGTAGTGTATTACTGTGATGTTGGATGAGGACGCAGATAAGTCCAAAGAGGGCAAGGCAAAAGGGGTCCAAGATGCGCGAGGGGTCCGTGGGGCAGAGAGAGACGTCAGAGTCCGGGAGCGAGCGAGGAGTCGGGAAACGAGGAAGGCAGTCCAAAACACAGGGGGGAAAACAACGGGAGATCTCGAAGGGGAGACTCGGGAAGGCAGGAGGTACACCAAGAGGTAACTAGGGGAGAACAAACAAGGATGTCAGACACGAGAGAAAAACGCAGCGAGAGAGCATAAGCCTTACGGTATCCAAAAGGTAAACTAAGTTCCCGCGCCGATCCTTGGTTCACTGGTCCTTTATACAGCTTGCCCTCATCAGTCCCAGGTGTGTAGGCTTGACGCTGCGTGGGCGTGCTGCGCTCAGCGCGAGCAGGGGCGTGTCCGAGCGCGCTGTCAGTGGCTCCTCCAAGTGCTCCCGCAGAGGAGGGAGAAGCAGACTGCGCATGCGCCGTAACATTTACTACTGTAACCCCAGATGACCCTTGGCAAAGGGTTAGTACCTGACTGCCCCCTAGCCAGGGATACAGTGAAGACCTCAGACAATAGATGTAAGAACTACCACAACCGCTGTGATGGCGGAAGAAGGCAACCCCACATCCATGTGGGCCCAGTTATGGGGAAATAACAACCCAAGATCTCAACGGTGGAACAGGCGGAGGATGATCGCTAACCCTGTGGAGCGTCACAACGGCTGGGATGGCGGAGGAAGGCTGCAGCAGAAAAGGGTCCCCAGTCCATACTTGCCAACCTTGAGACCTCCGATTTCGGGAGGTGGGGGGTGGGGGGCGGGGGGCGTGGTCGGGGGTGGCGCGGAGGGCGTGGTTGGGGGCATGGTTAAGAGATATATATATATAAGAAATACTTGACTTTCAATGAATTCTAGCTATAAATATATATATATATATTATTACATATATATATATATATATATATATATATATATATATATATATATATATATATATATATATATATATATATATATATATATATATACATATATAAATAAATAAAATAAATACTTGAATTTCAGTGTTCATTTATTTACACATATACACACATAACACTCATCTACTCATTGTTGAGTTAAGGGTTGAATTGTCCATCCTTGTTCTATTCTCTGTCACTATTTCAGAACACACACATTATACAAATATACATTATAAAATCAATAAGAAAACGGGAGCTCTAATTTGGGAGTCTGAATTAGGATCAGAAGTTCCTATATAAACATTGCGTACTCACGTCGCCTTTTTTTATTGATTACTGCAGCTGTGCACTGGATTCATTCACAAATACAAACTACAACCCACAAACACTTTAGAGTTAGGCTCCACCATCAGAATGTGTACTTAAACTTATAAAGATCACATGGATATTATTCAGTGAGTTGATTCACCAAAACTAACCTGTTATACAGGAGGAAAAAGCACTCAGGACGTTTCAATTGTTCACAGACTGGTCGCGCTCATCAGAATGACAAGACACTTCCGGTCTGCAGGTTATAGCATTCAATTGGGAAGAAACGCCCTACTGCCCCCTACTGACCAATGTGAATACTGATAAACGTGGAATGACAGCTCCAAAAACTAATTCAAACCACAAAATAAAATAAATAAATCAACACAAAAATGTGACACATTATGGGTGGGTCACATATGCATGTACAGTAGATGGCAGTATTGTCCTGTTTAAAAGTGTCACAACATTGCTGTTTACGGCAGACCAACTGCTTTACGGTAGACGAATACTTGACTGCTGTTGTTGTGTGTTGTTACCGCGCTGGGAGGACGTTAATGAAACTGCCTAACAATAAACCCACATAAGAAACCAAGAACTCGCCCTCCATCATTAGCTTTTTATGTTGTGGGAAAGCGGACGTGTGAACAGGCTGTCAACACGTCACTCAGGTCCGCATGGAGCTGGAGGGGGCGTGGCCTCCAGCTCCGCCTGAATTTCGGGAGATTTTCGGGAGAAAATTTGTCCCGGGAGGTTTTCGGGAGAGGCGCTGAATTTCGGGAGTCTCCCGGAAAATCCGGGAGGGTTGGCAAGCATGCCAGTCGTCTTGGACTCCATGCCACTGGACTCTGCCCCGGATCTGTCAAGGATCGTGTGGTGACTGTCTGTGCACCAGTCTCCCCACGTTAAACAAAGTCACGCACAGGCATCCTCCATAAAGGGATACACCCCTACCAGGAGGATCGTCCTACTCGCTTCGAGTGACCGCCGATGATGACATTAAAATTGCTAATATCCGAGGCCAGTTCCTCCTTTTGAGATAGCCTGAATTTGGGGTTACACATTTGGAGTCATTGTTCTTAGTGATTAGGCTTGACGGGGTATACAATCTTTCCCCTTCGTCTCGTTCCTGGTACCTCTTCATCCGGGACTTAAATGAAAGTGTGTGTGTTTGTACGGATAGGAAACAAAGTGTGCATTTCATGTTACGTCCTTGAACACAATGGTCTTCACACCGTCTCACGTACGGTTCGCCCTGTCCAAAAGTTACAAAAATATATCCTCCCAGAATGACTACCGTCTCCCATTGTTCGATTCCGGCTGCTTCTCGGAGTGCGGGTTAATGAATGTTGTCCACATTACGGTGCCCTCTTTGATAACCCCACCCTCCTCTTGCTGAGAACATTCATCAGGCAGAGTTGGTCCGCCCCAGGGATTTGCGACTCAGCACTCAAGGTGAGTGTTTGTCACCGAGTTCTCATAAAGTCACACACCGCTTAGTGAGAAAGACTTCCCGGAGACTTACATTATGCGGCCTTGTGAAAAACGGCGTCACATAACAATGGCGTTACTAACGTCGTTACTTTTACGAGTAATCTAATTCATTGTGTTGTAAGACCTATACCAGGGCTTTCAGACCCAAGGCCCGTGGACCTATTGCGACCCGCGAGACGTTATTTTGCGGCGAGTTTTATATGACTGGCGCTTGACAGCGTTAAAGTTGCCAACCCTCCCGATTTTCCCGGGAGACTCCCGAATTTCAGGGTAACCATTCTCTCGAATATCTGCCGATTTTCACCCAAACAACAATATTAAATAATGATTTTGGCGGTCCGCTCCCTGTATGATCAGTGTCAGAGCTTGGTCCGCATTGCCGGCAGTAAGTCGGACACGTTTCCAGTGAGGGTTGGACTCCGCCAAGGCTGCCCTTTGTCACCGATTCTGTTCATAACTTTTATGGACAGAATTTCTAGGCGCAGTCAAGGCGTCGAGGGGATCTGGTTTGGTGGCTACAGGATTAGGTCTCTGCTTTTTGCAGATGATGTGGTCCTGATGGCTTCATCTGGCCAGGATTTCCAGCTCTCGCTGGATCGGTTCGCAGCCGAGTGTGAAGCGACTGGGATGAGAATCAGCACCTCCAAGTCCGAGTCCATGGTTCTCGCCCGGAAAAGGGTGGAATGCCATCTTCGGGTTGGGGAGGAGACCCTGCCCCAAGTGGAGGAGTTCAAGTACCTCGGAGTCTTGTTCACGAGTGAGGGAAGAGTGGATCGTGAGATCGACAGGCGGATCGGTGCGGCATCTTCAGTAATGCGGACGCTGTATAGATCCGTTGTGGTGAAGAAGGAGCTGAGCCGGAAGGCAAAGCTCTCAATTTACCGGTCGATCTACGTTCCCATCCTCGCCTATGGTCATGAGCTTTGGGTTATGACCGAAAGGACAAGATCACGGGTACAAGCGGCCGAAATGAGTTTCCTCCGCCGGGTGGCAGGGCTCTCCCTTAGAGATAGGGTGGGAAGCTCTGTCATCCGGGGGGAGCTCAAAGTAAAGCCGCTGCTCCTCCACATCGAGAGGAGCCAGATGAAGTGGTTCGGGCATCTGGTCAGGATGCCACCCGAGCGCCTCCCTCGGGAGGTGTTTAGAGCACGTCCGACCGGTAGGAGGCCACGGGGAAGACCCAGGACACGTTGGGAAGACTATGTCTCCCGGCTGGCCTGGGAACGCCTCGGGATCCCCCGGGAGGAGCTGGACGAAGTGGCTGGGGAGAGGGAAGTCTGGGCTTCCCTGCTTAGGCTGCAGCCCCCGCGACCCGACCTCAGATAAGCTGAAGAAGATGGGCGCCTGCACACGGCGCAAAATCTACCCGTGCCTGGTTTACGGACCATGGTATTTCTGTTCTAAATTGGCCCGCCAACTCCCCTGACCTTAGCCCCATAGAAAATCTGTGGGGTATTGTGAAAAGGAAGATGCAGAATGCCAGACCCAAAAACGCAGTAGAGTTGAAGGCCACTATCAGAGCAACCTGGGCTCTCATAACACCTGAGCAGTGCCAGAAACTCATCGACTCCATGCCACGCCGCATTAACGCAGTAATTGAGGCAAAAGGAGCTCCAACCAAGTATTGAGTATTGTACATGCTCATATTTTTCATTTTCATACTTTTCAGTTGGCCAACATTTCTAAAAATCCCTTTTTTGTATTAGCCTTAAGTAATATTCTAATTTTGTGACACACGGAATTTTGGATTTTCATTTGTTGCCACTTCAAATCATCAAAATTAAATGAAATAAACATTTGAATGCATCAGTCTGTGTGCAATGAATAAATATAATGTACAAGTTACACCTTTTGAATGCAATTACTGACATAAATCAAGTTTTTCAAAATATTCTAATTTACTGGCTTTTACCTGTATATTATTAAAAGAGTAATTTTGTTGGCAATTAAATTACTCTTTAGGGAAAGTAATGAGTAACTATAATTGATTACTTTTTAGAAGTAATTTGCCGAACACTGCTAATAAAATGGACTACAGTTCACTAACAGGCCCTCCAGGATTTTTCTGGGTTTTTTTTGTGATTTTTGCTGCAGCATCTTTTAAAAGAGTTCGAGCAAAAGTAGCAATGTTTCAAAGTACTTTGGTTTGGCCTACATTTCATGTGTGAGCGTCTTTGCTTGTGGAGGGTTCTCCTGAGCCCGATAGATCTGTCTTTGAGCCCGGTGTACAGGGTTTGAGCAAGTTTTTATTGTTATACACACAAGTATGGATTGCCTTCCAGCAATATATTTTGGAATTTCCAGTCTGGCGTGTCTTTGCTCTTCCTCGTTCTGTCTCTGTGTGTGTGTATTTCTCTGGCTCCAACTCCAATCACGTGTCTCGTACCGGCTGCTGCTAATGAAGGCGACAGGTGATTAGATAACCAATCTACTCACCTGCCGCTGGCTTCGAGGCCAGTCCTTACTAGAGATGCGCGGTTTGCGGGCACAACCGCGGAGTCCGCGGATTATCCGCGGATCGGGCGGATGAAATTTAAAAAAATTACATTTTATCCGCGGGTCGGGTCGGGTCGGGTCGGGTCGGGTCGGGTCAGGTCGGGTCGGGTCGGGCGGTTGAAATAAAAAAAAATTAGATTTTAAATAGATTCAGGCGGGTGGCAGTTAAACCAATTCGGAAATTTATATACATAGTTAAATGTTGTTACCCACATACAAAAAACGAGCAGGCACCTGCAGCATATGCCACAACAGAAGAAAAAAAAAAAAGAGATGGACACTTTTACGGAGCGGAGAAGGCCCCCGACGCCTCGCCGGGGTCCGGGACCGAGGCCCCTTCCCCCGAGAGGGCCCCACCGGGAGCCGTAGCTGAGGCGATCCGCGAGAAGGGCCCGACGCACGTCCAGGGTCACCACCGCGCCCACGGCCGGCGTCACGCGCAGCAGGTAAGCAGCTTACCTGCCCGCCACCCCCGTGGCCGGGGGCTCGTAACAGGGGTCACTCCGCGCGCTCCGCCCGCGTAGCTTACCTGCCCGCCACCCCTGTTGCCGGGGGCGCGTAACAGGGGTCACTCCGCGCGCAGTGCGCTCACGAAAGGGGTGGGGGTCACCCTGGTTGATATAGACAGCAGGACGGTGGCCATGGACGTCGGAACCCGCTCAGGAGTGTGTAACAACCCACCTGCCGAATCAACTAGCCCTGAAAATGGATGGCGCTGGAGCGTTGGGCCCATACCCGGCCGTCGCCGGCAGCGAGACGCGCTTGGAGGTGGGCTCAGCGCGGCTCCCATATGATTGCGCACTGGTGTGCGTCTGGGTCGTGACATCGTGGCACGCGAATGTCTGTACTGCATTGGATCAGTCTCCTTTCTTTAACAGGCAAAAGCTTTATAACCTCACTAATGCCTTGCATCGTCTATATTAGATATATAACAACGGGCGGGTGCGGGCGGATGGTGGGCGGGTGCGGTTCTGATCAAATGTTACATCGGGTGGATGGCGGATGGTTGACGACTTTCTGATGCGGTTGCGGATGAAATAATTGCCTATTCGCGCATCTCTAGTCCTTACACACCGCGCTCCGCGGCAGGCCCGCAGACCACACCCCCCTCCACACTATGTAATAATGGTTCTTTGGTGAAAAATAAGACCTATTTGTAAGCCACATTGGTGCTACCTTTTGGAAACAAGCCGTTCTGAGAGGGCGGAGTTGTTAGCTGCAAACGAACCCTTCCTCACCGCGCCACCTCGCGCTGAGTCAGCATCCGCACCCACCCGCCAGAAATGTTTTGTAGTTTTTTGCAGGTTTTTTTTTTTGCTTTCTAGCTTTTATTGTGCACCGTGGGCATTGGTGACCACCACACGCCACCTGTTTTTGAGTGACTTTCACCACAACACAACATCCCAGATGACATAGCGAGGAGACTACGTGGGCGGCGGAGAGAAACAGGAATCAGACGCCAGACTCAACTGCTACGTCTCTCCAATGTTTACTCCTAGACATAAAAACGTGTGCATATTGACAATAAAAGGCTTTTTCTGTTCTATATCATGTTAATACTTGTATACGCTTAAAAAACCGTGGAGGTTGCGATAAGAACAGGTTTGAATACTATCTGGTGCCTTGCCAAACATAGTAGGTAGTCGTTTCATTGCTGGTTTACGAGCAGAGGAGCATGTTCGGCAGCGCGCACACACAGAGTACTTACAAGCAGACACAGTGTGTGGACAGAAAAGGGAGAACGGACGCATTTTGGCTTAAGAATTAAGGATAAAGGTGAAGTTATAACACTGAAACACCCATCGGAAGAGGTGCTTTAAGACATCGATCGATAGAAGTCTCTATGGCGACAAATATAG
>NC_084562.2:25365000-25375000 GCF_033978685.3 Nerophis lumbriciformis
TGCATGGCCTGAGTATATAACCAGTAAGCCATTAACTAAGAGTAGTTCCTCAATAACCTAAGACCTAAGAATTATTGATTAGTAACCCTAACCCTAACCCTAACCCTTACATGTTCCCCGAGTGTCCAAATAACTCTAAATTAAGTCTTTGTTATTTATATGTTTCCCATACTAAAGTGTTACCATATATATATATATATATATATATATATATATATATATGTATATATATATATATATATATTTGAAATCATAAGTCAAATAATTATTTTTTGTATTTGAAAAACAAGTGTTTGGAAAGCATGATAATATGATATTTGTTGTAACGTTTGATACTATTAAAGTTGAAAAGGTATGCAGTTTATTTGTTTTTCCATTTTTTATCAAAATGGAAAAACCGAATACATTTAATAGGAAAAGATGAGGTACTTTACTAACGCAAAAAATGTTCAGGTCTCCGCGGACTACAAAAATTGTGTCTTATTTTTAACATTTTGCTTGCATAAAGATCGGCCTCAGTCTATGAACATTACACCATCACACCCAAGACAATGGGCACATACGCACACCCCCCCTCCCCCACCCCACGCCTTCACCACCGCTTGTTTCCCCTTCGGGGTGATGGACGGCTGGCAGCGCTTCATAGCAGCAGTCGACCTCCAGGGCCCCCAACTCCCCGCCCCCTCTGTTGCGAGTTGTCGTGATTAAATGTAACGTGTTTATGTGTGCATTGCATGGAGGTTTTTTCCCACTCCAGACCAGGCCCCCTTAGGAGCCCAGTCTAGATCGTATTTTTTTACTCATTTTCATCCGCAGCGTTTTACCTTTTTCTTATCTTTTTACGGGGCTCCTTTGTTTGTTTGTCTAATCTTGAATGGGTTTGTGCTGAAAACATAGTTCCGTTGTACTTGTGCAATGACAATAAAGTCCTATCCTATCCCTATCCTAAATGATGTGGCGGGCCAGCTCTGGCCCCCGGGCCTTGATTTTGACACCTGTGCTCTACACAGTACATTAACCTCTGTAGTACTTTCTACCTCCACACTTCCAAAGCCTCCAAAGCAATAATAATCCCCAACACGTCTGTTAGTCGTTATCCGTATAGCTACAAACCGCTCCATGCATTACAGCCGGGCGGAAACACTCTTTTTTGATGAGCGCTGGCACGCCGCACGTGGCATCGCGGATCCTGCATCAAGGCTGTCAGGGTTCGGCGCTCTGATGTTTCACGTTTTATGAATCACACGCAGGAAACCGAGGACAGCGGGCGCGCGTCGTTTCATTCACGGTGCGTTCAAAGAACTCGGGACTTCACTGGCTTTCATCAGCAGGAGTGCAACAAAGGAGCTATGGATTATAACGTCAGCACGGCACTACAGGCTCTGCCTTCTCTCACTCCTTTTGGACATTTTATACATATTTAACATCATCCGCATGAAAATTCAAAATAAACATTGATCTGGAATTGCTGGGTCACCTTTTCTGTCCGACCCGTAAAAAATCCGTCGATATTTGTTATAGCAACTCTACATAATGTTAATTAATTCAAGTTACCGTCTGGACTACGGTTACATATAAGCAGCGGTGGGTAGAGTAGCCAGAAATTGTACTCAAGTAAGAGTACTGTTACTTTAGAGATTTATTACTCAAGTAAAAGTAAGGAGTAGTCACCCAAATATTTACTTGAGTAAAAGTAAAAAGTATGTTGTGAAAAAACTACTCAAGTACTGAGTAACTGATGAGTAACATATACACACACATATATATATATATATATATATATATATATATATATATATATATATAAATATATATATATATATATATATATATATATATACATATATATATATATACACACACACACACACACACACATATATATATATATATATATACACATATATATATATATATATATATATACAGATATAAAAATCTCCTGATGATTGAGGGTACCCCCCCTCATGAAACAGGCCTGTAGAGATGAAATAGTCTTGTGATTTTTTTCCCCACACATACATATATATACAGATATATATATATATACATACATTGATATATACAGTATATAATTTATATTAATTTATTTTGCCGTTTTTGTTTACATTTTAAAGGTGTTTTAATGAATATACAAGCATGTTTAACACATATAGATTCCTTTCTTTCATGAAGACAAGAATATAAGTTGGTGTATTACCTGATTCTGATGACTTGCATTGATTGTAATCAGACAGTAGTGATGATAACGTCCACGTTTTCAAAAGGAGGAGAAAAAAAGTTCCTCCTTTCTGTCTAATACCACCTGAAAGTGGTTGGTTTTTTGGCTTCTTATTTGTCCAGCTTCCATATTCGTTTTTATACACTTTACAAGAAATACATTGGCGGCAAACTCCGTAGCTTGCTAGCTTGTTTGCGCCGGCTTTCGGAGACTCTTATTTTGAAAGCGCAGGCGCGATGGAGCGGCACTTTTATTGTGAAGACAGGAACTGTGCAGTCAGTCTTTAGGCTTTTGACGGGATGTACGGTTGAAATAAAAAAGTGTATTTTTTCCTTCACACTTTTGATTGATTGATTGGAACTTTTATTAGTAGATTGCACAGTACAGTACATATTCCGTACAATTGACCAGTAAATGGTAACACCCCAATACGTTTTTCAACTTGTTTAAGTCAAGTCATGTGACCGCCTGGCTCTGTTTGATTGGTCCAACGTCACCAGTGACTGCATCTGATTGGTGGAACGGAGTGAACGTCACCAGTGAATGTATTTGTTGAAACGCAGGCACTATGAAGGTCTGTCTGACAGACCAAAACAAACAAAGCGTGCATTAACAGATCGATAAAAATTAGTAGCGAGTAGCGAGCTGAATGTAGATAAAAGTAGCGGAGTAAAAGTAGCGTTTCTTCTCTATAAATATACTCAAGTAAAAGTAAAAGTATGTTGCATTAAAACTACTCTTAGAAGTACAATTTATCCCAAAAGTTACTCAAGTAGATGTAACGGAGTAAATGTAGCGCGTTACTACCCACCTCTGTATATAAGAACTGAATTGACATTTTCGGCACAGTCCCACTAAGACAGGGGTCGGCAACCCGTGGCTCTACGGCTCTTTAGCGCCGCCCTAGTGGCTCTCTGGAGCTTTTTCAAAAATGTATGAAAGATGGAAAAAGATGAGGGGAAAAAAAAATATGTATTTTTTGTGTTAACATGGTTTCTGTAGGAGGACAAACATGACACAAACCTCCCTATTTATTATAAAGCACACTGTGTATATTAAACATGCTTCACTGATTCGAGTATTTGGCGAGCGCCGTTTTGTCCTACTAATTTTGGCGGTCCTGAACTCACCGTAGTTTGTTTACTTGTATAACTTTCTCCGACTTTCTAGGACGTGTTTTATGCCACTTCTTTTTCTGTCTCACTTTGTCCACCGAACCTTTAACGTTATGCATGAATGCACAAAGGTGAGTTTTGTTGACGTTATTGACTTGTGTGGAGTGCTAATCAGACATACAGGTAAAAGCCAGTAAATTAGAATATTTTGAAAAACTTGATTTATTTCACTAATTGCATTCAAAAGGTGTAACTTGTACATTATATTTATTCATTGCACACAGACTGATGCATTCAAATGTTTATTTCATTTAATTTTGATGATTTGAAGTGGCAACAAATGAAAATCCAAAATTCCGTGTGTCACAAAATTAGAATATTGTGTAAGGGTTACGTTTTGAAGACACCTGGTGCCACAAACTAATCAGCTGATTAACTCAAAAAACCTGCAAAGGGCTTTAAATGGTCTCTCAGTCCAGTTCTGAAGCCTACACAAACATGGGGAAGACTTCAGATTTGACAGCTGTCCAAAAGGCAACCATCGACACATTGCACAAGGAGGGAAAGACACAAAAGGTTATTGCTGAAGAGGCTGGCTGTTCTCAGAGCTCTGTGTCCAAACACATTAATGGAGAGGCAAAGGGAAGGAAAAACTGTGGTCAGAAAAAGTGTACAAGCGATAGGGATCACCGCGCCCAGGTCAAGATTGTGAAAAAAAACCCATTCAAAAATGTGGGGGAGATTCAGAAGGAGTGGACAGCTGCTGGAGTCAGTGCTTCAAGATCCACCACCAAGAGACGCTTGAAAGACATGGGTTTCAACTGCCGCATACCTCGTGTCAAGCCACTGTTGACCAAGAAACAGCGCGCAAAGCGTCTCACCTGGGCTAAGGAAAAAAAGAGCTGGACTGCTGCTGAGTGGTCCAAAGTCATGTTTTCTGACGAAAGCAAATTTTGCATTTCCTTTGGAAATCGAGGTCCCAGAGTCTGGAGGAAGACAGGAGAGGCACAGGATCCACGTTGCCTGAAGTCTAGTGTAAAGTTTCCACCATCAGTGATGGTTTGGGGTGCCATGTCATCTGCTGGTGTCGGTCCACTCTGTTTCCTGAGATCCAGGGTCAACGCAGCCGTCTACCAGCATGTTTTAGAGCACTTCATGCTTCCTGCTGCTGACCTGCTCTATGGAGATGGAGATTTCAAGTTCCAACAGGACTTGGCGCCTGCACACAGCGCAAAATCTACCCGTGCCTGGTTTACGGACCATGGTATTTCTGTTCTAAATTGGCCCGCCAACTCCCCTGACCTTAGCCCCATAGAAAATCTGTGGGGTATTGTGAAAAGGAAGATGCAGAATGCCAGACCCAAAAACGCAGAAGAGTTGAAGGCCACTATCAGAGCAACCTGGGCTCTCATAACACCTGAGCAGTGCCAGAAACTCATCGACTCCATGCCACGCCGCATTAACGCAGTAATTGAGGCAAAAGGAGCTCCAACCAAGTATTGAGTATTGTACATGCTCATATTTTTCATTTTCATACTTTTCAGTTGGCCAACATTTCTAAAAATCCCTTTTTTGTATTAGCCTTAAGTAATATTCTAATTTTGTGACACACGGAATTTTGGATTTTCATTTGTTGCCACTTCAAATCATCAAAATTAAATGAAATAAACATTTGAATGCATCAGTCTGTGTGCAATGAATAAATATAATGTACAAGTTACACCTTTTGAATGCAATTACTGAAATAAATCAAGTTTTTCAAAATATTCTAATTTACTGGCTTTTACCTGTATTTGGTCACTGCATGACTGCAAGCTAATCGATGCTAACATGCTATTTAGGCTAGCTATATGTACATATTGCATCATTATGCCTCATCTGTAGGTATTAGTGATGGGTTGATGAGGCATCATGAAGCGTTTCGACACATTGCAAAACTGTATTGATACTGTGTCGATACTGTGTCACTAAATACTGACATCTGCTGGACATTAAAAATCCCTACAGGCAACCTATGGACCGACTCAACTGACACTGATTTGATGCCCTAGTACAGGGGTCACCAACCTTTTTGAAACCAAAAACTACTTCTTGGGGACTGATTAATGCGAAGGGCTACCAGTTTGATACACACTTAAATAAATAAATATATTGTCATTTGTAAGTTGCACATAAGTGTGATTTAAACAAGAATAGCTAAATTAATAAATTTATATATATAAAAAAATGGGTATTTCTGTCTGTCATTCCGTCGTACATTTGTTTTCCTTTTATGGAAGGTTTTTTGTAGAGAATAAATGATTAAAAAAAACCACTTAATTGAACGGTTTAAAAGAGGAGAACACACGAAAAAAATTTAAATAAAATTTTGAAACATAGTTTATGTTCAATTTCGACTCTTTAAAATTCAAAATTCAACCGACAAAAAGAAGAGAAAAACTAGCTAATTTGAATCTTTTTGAAAATATTAAAAAATAATTTATGGTACATCATTAGTAATTTTTCCTGATTAAGATACATTTTAGAATTTTGATGACATGTTTTAAATTGGTTAAAATCCAATCTGCACTTTGTTGGAATATATATAACAAATTGGACCAAGCTATATTTCTAACAAAGACAAATCAGTATTTCTTCTAGATTTTCCGGAACAAAAATTTTAAAAGAAATTCAAAATACTTTGAAATAAGATTTAAATTTGATTCTACAGATTTTCTAGATTTGCCAGAATAATTTTTTTGAATTTTAATCATAATAAGTTTGAAGAAATATTTCACAAATATTCTTCGTCGAAAAAACAGAAGCTAAAATATTTATTATTCTTTACAATAATAATAAAAAAAAAAATTACTTGAACATTGATTTAAATTGTCAGGAAAGAAGAGGAAGACATTTAAAAGGTAAAAAGGTATATTTGTTTAAAAATCCTAAAATCATTTTTAAGGTTGTATTTTTTCTCTAAAATTGTATTTCTAAAAGTAATAAGAAGCAAAGTAAAAAATAAATGAAATTATTTAAACAAGTGAAGACCCATCCATCCATCCATCCATTTTCTACCGCTTATTCCAAGTGAAGACCAAGTCTTTAAAATATTTTCTTGGATTTTCAAATTCTATTTGAGTTTTGTCTCTTTTAGAATTAAACATGTCGAGCAAAGCGAGACCAGCTTGCTAGTAAATAAATACAATTTAAAAAATAGAGGCAGCTCACTGGTAAGTGCTGCTCTTTGAGCTATTTTTAGAACAGGCAAGCGGGCAACTAATCTGGTCCTTACGGGCTACCTGGTGACCGCGGGCACCGCGTTGGTGACCCCTGCCCTAGTATATACAATAATATAAACCAAGTCATTGTATTTCATTTAGGATTATTTCATATCTTCATTTAAATAAAAATATATTTTTATATTTTTTAGATACAGTCAATAAATAATGTGAACATGTATCATAACATGGAAATCTAAGAGAACGTGTTGTGGATGATTGTGGTCTGTGGTCCTGATGGCTTCATCCGGCCAGGATCTTCAGCTCTCACTGGATCGGTTCGCAGCTGAGTGTGAAGCGACTGGGATGAGAATCAGCACCTCCAAGTCCTAGTCTATGGTTCTAACCGGGAAAAGGGTGGAGTGCCATCTCCGGGTTTTGGGAGGAGACCTTGCCCCAAGTGGAGGAGTTCAAGTACCTCGGAGTCTTGTTCACGAGTGAGGGAAGAGTGAATCGTGAGATCGACAGGCGGATCGGTGCGGCGTCTTCAGTAATGCGGACACTGTATCGATCCGTTGTGGTGAAGAAGGAGCTGAGCCGGAAGGCAAAGCTCTCAATTTACCGGTCGATCTACGTTCCCATCCTCACCTATGGTCATGAGCTTTGGGTTATGACCGAAAGGACAAGATCACGGGTACAAGCGGCCCAAATGAGTTTCCTCCGCCGGGTGGCGGGGCTCTCCCTTAGAGATAGGGTGAGAAGCTCTGTCATCCGGGTGGAGCTCAAAGTAAAGCCGCTGCTCCTCCACATCGAGAGGAGCCAGATGAGGTGGTTCGGGCATCTGGTCAGGATGCCACCCGAACGCCTCCCTAGGGAGGTGTTTAGGGCACGTCCGACCGGTAGGAGGCCACGGGGAAGACCCAGGACACGTTGGGAAGACTATGTCTCCCGGCTGGCCTGGGAACGCCTCGGGGTCCCACGGGAAGAGCTGGACGAAGTGGCTGGGGAGAGGGAAGTCTGGGCTTCCCTGCTTAGGCTGCTGCCCCCGTGACCCGACCTCGGATAAGCGGAAGAAGATGGATGGATGGATGGAGTTTCAGTGTCAGTTTCCGATTCTGTTCATAACTTTTATGGACAGAATTTCTAGGCGCAGTCAAGGCGTTGAGGGGATCTGGTTTGGTGGCTGCAGGATTAGGTCTCTGCTTTTTGCAGATGATGTGGTCCTGATGGCTTCATCTGGCCAGGATCTTCAGCTCTCACTGGATCGGTTCGCAGCTGAGTGTGAAGCGACTGGAATGAGAATCAGCACCTCCAAGTCCGAGTCCATGGTTCTCGCCCGGAAAAGGGTGGAGTGCCATCTCCGGGTTTTGGGAGGAGATCTTGCCCCAAGTGGAGGAGTTCAAGTACCTCGGAGTCTTGTTCACGAGTGAGGGAAGAGTGGATCATGAGATCGACAGGCGGATCGGTGCGGCGTATTCAGTAATGCGGACACTGTATCGATCCGTTGTGGTGAAGAAGGAGCTGAGCCGGAAGGCAAAGCTCTCAATTTACCGGTCGATCTACGTTCTCATCCTCACCTATGGTCATGAGCTTTGGGTTATGACCGAAAGGACAAGATCACGGGTACAAGCGGCCGAAATGAGTTTCCTCCGCCGGATGGCGGGGCTCTCCCTTAGAGATAGGGTGAGAATCTCTGCCATCCGGGTGGAGCTCAAAGTAAAGCCTCTGCTCCTCCACATGGAGAGGAGCCAGATGAGGTGGTTCGGGCATCTGGTCAGGATGCCACCCGAACGCCTCCCTAGAGAGGTGTTTAGGGCACGTCCGACCGGTAGGAGGCCACGGGGAAGACCCAGGACACGTTGGGAAGACTATGTCTCCCGGCTTGGCCTGGGAACGCCTCGGGGTCCCACAGGAAGAGCTGGACGAAGTGGCTGGGGAGAGGGAAGTCTGGGCTTCCCTGCTTAGGCTGCTGCCCCCGCGACCCGACCTCGGATAAGCGGAAGAAGATGGATGGATGGATCAATTAACCCGCTTCATCGTCGATTTTGTAATCCTCAGGCCAAAATGATGCCACTCACAAAAAGTGAAACCCTGAAGTAATATAATAATAAATGATCCACAAAGTTGCTCTGAAGCAAGATAGCAACCACTGACAGGTCTCGAGCTGCCGCCTTTATTGCGCCGCGTTTGCGTGGCATCAAAACTTCGGAAAGCGAGAACAAATACTTCCTGTAAGGGATATCTCCCGTGGGCTTCAGGAATGTATCAGGGCTATAAACGTGTCTTATTTTCGACAGACAACAGGCAAATGCAGTTGAGGTGAAAAAACACTAAATAAAGGACTTTGTTGATTACTAAAATATGAATTTTGTCATAACAGAGGTCATGCACATGTTGGTCAGCCCCCAGTTTGATGTGACACTGCGTGTATGTCGGAGTATATATTACTTTATCTCCAGATGTGTATTGCTCCTGACGGTACCACTCATTAGATCTCCATCTGGTGGATCCACTAATCGATGGAACCATGTCTGCCTTAGGGCCATTTGAGCAGTCACATTATGGAGGATTTTTAGGAGAAGTCAATGTTAACATATTCCATCTAGTGAATATGTTACTAAGAAATACACACATGCACTGTTATAACAATATACAAATACAAATACACTACATTGCCAAAAGTATACTCACATATGAACTTGAAGTCCCATTCCTAACCCATAGGGTTCAATTTGATGTCGGTCCACCTTTTGCAGCTATTACAGCTTCAACTCTTCTGGGAAGGCTGTCCACGAGGTTGCGGAGTGTGTTTATAGGAATTTCCCACCGTTCTTCCAAAAACGCATTGGTGAGGTCCCACAATAAAGTTGGTGGAGAAGGCCTGGCTCTCAGTCTCTGTTCTAATTCATCCCAAAGGTGTTCTATCGGGTTCAGGTCAGGACTCTGTGCAGGCCAGTCAAGTCCATCCACACCAGACTCTGTCATCCATGTCTTTATGGGCCTTGCTTTGTGCACTGGTGCACAGTCATGTTGGAAGAGAAAGGGGCCCGCTCCAAACTGTTCCCACAAGGTTGGGAGGATGGAATTGTCCAAAAGGTGTTGGTATCCTGGAACATTCAAAGTTATTTTCACTGGGACTAAGCCCAACTCCTGAAAAACAACCCCACACCATAATTCCTCCTCCACCATATTTCACACTCGGCACAATGCAGTCCGAAATGTAGCGTTCTCCTGGCAACCTCCAAACCCAGACTGGTCCATCATATTGCCAGATGGAAAAGCGTGATTCATTACTCCAGAGAAGGCGTCTCCACTGCTCTAGAGTCCAGTGGTGCAGCTGCTCGGCCATGGAAACCCATTCAATGAAGCTTTCCGCATACTGTACGTGGGCTAATTGGAAGGTCACATTGAAGTTCGGAGCTCTGTAGCAACTGACTGTGCATAAAGACTTTGCACGATGCTGA
>NC_084562.2:25380000-25390000 GCF_033978685.3 Nerophis lumbriciformis
CAAATCGCGAAAAGGATAAATGTTTCTTCAGAGTTCCTCGAGAGCTCATCACAAAGGGCGGAAGAGAGCAAGATTTTACAAAAACGAGGCGAAAAGTAGCTGACACTCCAGGGTCGAAGAATGCACGAGTTTGCAGGGATCCCTTCGTTAAAGGTTTGTTTGATATCATTTTAACGTTTATTATTTACCATTTAAGTATTATCTTGTTATTGTTTGTATTTCTTAAACACGTGTTGGCTACAAGTGTTTCAAAAGACATCAAGTCGGCGAGGCTAAACAAAACAAATCAAATGTGAGCAAAACCTAAAAGAGTTGAGTTTTTACCAAAGACAACAATCATGAATGAATCTTTCAGCACGTACACAATGTTGACATCTATAGTTATATTTTGATAAACAATCATAAATTAATCTTTTAGCACATACACAAAATATAACTATGTCATGTCTGTGTGATCAGGTTTTATTTTTGGACTTTTTGTGCACTTTTGTTTTGTCACCATAGTTACCCATTAGTTTCACCTGTCATGTCACGCACCTGTTTTGAGTCACGCACCTGTTGTTAATCATGTCCATAAGTATTTAAGTTCATTCATTTTCTGTTGTTCGTCCTGACGACCTCACACCACATTTATGCTCTGTCCATTCCTCTAAGATCCTGCTTCATGTCCCTTGTCAAAGTAAGTTTTGGTTCCATGTTTATAGTCTTTTTGTTTTTCATAGTTTGTTCTCCGCCACTGTGCGCGCTTTCATTTATTCCTTTTTTTTGATAATAATAAATCATGTACCTTAATTCCCGTCTCGCCCGTGCCAACTTTCCGTTGCATCCTGGAAAAGCAAACTCTCAAGATCAAGTCGTGACAAACTATAAATGTCAACATGACATTTATAGGTATATTTTGATAAACAATCTTAAATTAATCTTTCAGCACATACACAATGTTGACATATATAGTTATATTTTGATAAACAATCACACATGACTATTTCAGCACATACACAATGTTGACATCTATAGTTATATTTTGATAAACAATCATAAATGAATCTTTCAGCACATACACAATGTTGACATCTATAGTTATATTTTGATAAACAATCATAAATGAATATTTCAGCACATACACAATGTTGACATCTATTGTTATAGTTTGATAAACAATCATAAATTAATCTTTCAGCACATACACAATGTTGACATCTATAGTTATATTTTGATAAACAGTCATATATTAACTTTTCAGCACTTACGTAATGTTGACATCTATAGATATATTTGGATAACCAATCATAAATGAATATTTCAGCACATACACAATGTTGACATATATAGTTATATTTTGATAAACAATCATAAATGAATCTTTCAGCACATACACAATGTTGACATCTATAGTTATATTTTGATAAACAATCATAAATGAATATTTGAGCACATACACAATGTTGACATCTATAGTTATATTTTGATAAACAATCATAAATGAATATTTCAGCACGTACACAACGTTGACATTTATAGTTAAATTTTGATAAACAATCATAAATGAATCTTTCAGCACATACACAATGTTGACATCTATAGTTATATTTTGATAACCAATCATAAATGAATCTTTCAGCACATACACAATGTTCACATCTATAGTTATATTTTGATAAAAAATCATAAATGAATATTTGAGAACATACATAATGTTGACATCTATAGTTATATTTTGATAAACAGTCATATATTAACTTTTCAGCACTTACGTAATGTTGACATCTATAGATATATTTGGATAACCAATCATAAATGACTATTTCAGCACATACACAATGTTGACATATATAGTTATATTTTGATAAACAATCATAAATGAATCTTTCAGCACATACACAATGTTGACATCTATAGTTATATTTTGATAAACAATCATAAATGAATCTTTTAGCACATACACAAAATATAACTATAAATGTCAACATTGTGTATGTTGACATTTATAGTTATATTTTGATAAACAATCTTAAATGAATCTTTCAGCACATACACAATGTTGACATCTATAGTTATATTTTGATAAACAATCATAAATTAATCTTTTAGCACATACACAAAATATAACTATGTCATGTCTGTGTGATCAGGTTTTATTTTTGGACTTTTTGTGCACTTTTGTTTTGTCACCATAGTTACCCATTAGTTTCACCTGTCATGTCACGCACCTGTTTTGAGTCACGCACCTGTTGTTAATCATGTCCATAAGTATTTAAGTTCATTCATTTTCTGTTGTTCGTCCTGACGACCTCACACCACATTTATGCTCTGTCCCTTCCTCTAAGATCCTGCTTCATGTCCCTTGTCAAAGTAAGTTTTGGTTCCATGTTTATAGTCTTTTTGTTTTTCATAGTTTGTTCTCCGCCACTGTGCGCGCTTTCATTTATTCCTTTTTTTTTGATAATAATAAATCATGTACCTTAATTCCCGTCTCGCCCGTGCCAACTTTCCGTTGCATCCTGGAAAAGCAAACTCTCAAGATCAAGTCGTGACAAACTATAAATGTCAACATGAGATTTATAGATATATTTTGATAAACAATCTTGAATTAATCTTTCAGCACATACACAATGTTGACATATATAGTTATATTTTGATAAACAATCATACATGACTATTTCAGCACATACACAATGTTGACATCTATAGTTATATTTTGATAAACAATCATAAATGACTATTTTAGCACATACACAATGGTGACATCTATAGTTATATTTTGATAAACAATCATAAATGACTATTTCAGCACATACACAATGTTGACATCTATGGTTATAGTTTGATAAACAATCATAAATTAATCTTTCAGCACATACACAATGTTGACATATATAGTTAAATTTTGATAAACAGTCATATATAAACCTTTCAGCGCTTACACAATGTTGACATCTATAGTTCTATTTTGATAAAAAATCATGAATGAATCTTTCAGCACGTACACAATGTTGACATTTATAGTTATATTTTGATAAACAATCATAAATGAATATTTCAGCACATACACAATGTTGACATCTATAGTTATATTTTGATAAACAGTCATATATTAACCTTTCAGCGCTTACACAATGTTGACATCTATAGTTATAATTTGATGAAAAAATCATAAATGAATCTTTCAGCACGTACACAATGTTGACATCTATAGTTATATTTTGATAAACAATCATAAATGAATCTTTCAGCACGTACACAATGTTGACATCTATGGTTATAGTTTGATAAACAATCATAAATGAAACTTTCAGCACATACGCAATGTTGACATCTATAGTTATATTTTGATAACCAATCATAAATTAATATTTTAGCACATACACAATGTTGACATCTATGAATTTAGTTTGATAAACAATCATAAATGAATATTTCAGCACATACACAATGTTGACATCCATATTTATATTTTGATCAACAATCATAAATGAATCTTTCAGCACGTACACAATGTTGACATCTATAGTTATATTTTGATAAACAATCATAAATGAATCTTTCAGCACATACACAATGTTGACATCTATGGTTATATTTTGATAACCAATCATAAATGAATATTTCAGCACATACACAATGTTGACATCTATAGTTATATTTTGATAAACAATCATAAATGAATCTTCCAGGACATACACAATGTTGACATCTATAGTTATATTTTGATAAACAATCATAAATGAATATTTGAGCACATACACAATGTTGACATCTATAGTTATATTTTGATAAACAATCATAAATGACTATTTCAGCACATACACAATGTTGACATCTATGGTTTTGGTTTGATAAACAATCATAAATGAATCTTTCAGCACATACACAATGTTGACATCTATAGTTATATTTTGATAAACAATCATAAATAAATCTTTCAGCACATACACAATGTTGACATCCATATTTATATTTTGATCAACAATCATAAATTAATCTTTCAGCACGTACACAATGTTGACATCTATAATTATATTTTGATAAACAATCATAAATGAATCTTTCAGCACATACACAATGTTGACATATATAGTTATATTTTGATAACCAATCCTAAATGAATATTTCAGCACATACACAATGTTGACATCTATAGTTATATTTTGATCAACAATCATAAATGAATCTTTCAGCACATACACAATGTTGACATCTATAGTTATATTTTGATAAACAATCATAAATGACTATTTCAGCACATACACAATGTTGACATCTATGGTTATAGTTTGATAAACAATCATAAAATAATCTTTCAGCACATACACAATGTTGACATCTATAGTTATATTTTGATAAACAATCATAAATGACTATTTCAGCACATACACAATGTTGACATCTATGGTTATAGTTTGATAAACAATCATAAATTAATCTTTCAGCACATACACAATGTTGACATCTATAGTTATATTTTGATAAACAGTCATATACAAACCTTTCAGCGCTTACACAATGTTGACATCTATAGTTCTATTTTGATAAAAAATCATGAATGAATCTTTCAGCACATACACAATGTTGACATAAATAGTTATATATTGATAAACAATCATCAATGAATCTTTCAGCACACACACAATGTTGACATCTACAGTTATATTTTGATCAACAATCATAAATGAATCTTTCAGCATGTACATAATGTTGACATCTATAGTTATATTTTGATAAACAATCATAAATGACTATTTCAGCACATACACAATGTTGACATCTATAGTTATATTTTGATAAACAATCATAAATGAATCTTTCAGCACATACACAATGTTGACATTTATAGTTATATTTTGATAAACAATCATAAATGACTATTTTAGCACGTACACAATGTTGACATATATAGTTATATTTTGATAATCAATCATATATTAATCTTTCAGCATGTACATAATGTTGACATCTATAGTTATATTTTGATAAACAATCATAAATGAATATTTCAGCACATACACAATGTTGACATCTATAGTTATATTTTGATAACCAATCATAAATGAATATTTCAGCACATACACAATGTTGACATCTATAGTTATATTTTGATAACCAATCATAAATGAATATTTCAGCACATACACAATGTTGACATCTATAGTTATATTTTGATAAACAATCATAAATGAATATTTGAGCACATACACAATGTTGACATCTATAGTTATATTTTGATAAACAATCATAAATGAATATTTCAGCACATACACAATGTTGACATCTATAGTTATATTTTGATAAACAATTGTCAGGACTTGGTCCGGGGTGTGTGCTTTTCCAGGATGCAACGGAAAGTTGGCACGGGCGAGACGGGATTTAAGGTACATGATTTATTTATTAACTATAAATACAAAAAAAGGATCAAACAAAAGGCGCGCACAGTGGCGGAGAATAAACTATGAACAATTAAACAAAACTTGCAAACTATGGCTTGAATAAAGAAAACTTACTTGGCATGGACAAAAAAGGAGCAGCGTGAACGTGGACATGAAAAAATGGACAGAGCATAAATGTGGTGTGAGGTCGTCAGCACGAACAACAGAAAATGAATGAACTTAAATACTATGGACATGATTAACAACAGGTGCGTGACTCAAAACAGGTGCGTGACATGACAGGTGAAACTAATGGGTAACTATGGTGACAAAACAAAACAAAAGTGCACAAAAAGTCCAAAAATAAAACCTGATCACACAGACATGACAACAATCATAAATGACTATTTCAGCACATACACAATGTTGACATCTATGGTTATAGTTTGATAAACAATCATAAATGAATCTTTCAGCACATACACAATGTTGACATCTATAGTTATATATTGATAAACAATCATAAAGGCATCTTTCAGCTCATACATTTATTAGAAATTGCAACAGCTGAGGATTCCAGAGTCTGACCCACAGCGAGAGAAAAGCAGAGAATAAACATCAAAACCGAGGAGATGAAAGCATCTCCAAGGTTGGTTTATTAGCGTTCTCTTTAAACGCCTTTCAGTCCATGAAGCTATTATGCAAATATGCATGCAGGGTATTTTAATGTTGGCCTTTTTATTTGAAACACATATGTACATCAATACAAGAATACTGCATTGTAAGCTGATGCTACATGCTAATGCACCATCACATTTGTCAAGTAGGTTATCGAGTGCACTGAATAAAGAAATGTAATTTAGCCATTCCTTTACCACTTTTTGTTTTTTGAATTAAATTGAATTATATTTATATAGCGCTTTTCTCGCAACAGAAGGGCGGGGAGTTGGGGCCCTGGATGTCGACTGCTGCTATGAAACGCTGCCATCTGACCTTCGCCCCGAAGGGAAACAAGCGGTGGTGAAGGCGTGGGGTGGGGTATGGGGGGTTGTGTGTGTGTGTGTGTGTGTGCCCAATTGTCTTGGGTGTGATGTTTATAGACTGAGGCCGATCTGCAAAAATTTGACTCCAGGTGTCTTTGAGGAGGGAGGGAGGTCAAAAGCGTCCAACATTGAGGTGTTCTCAGGGATGTTTTCAGAACAGCCTGCTCCTGTTGTTCACAGCGTCAAAGCCATTCAAGGGAGTCAAATCCTAGATTAGGATGTCTGTTTTCCGCGAGCAGACAATACAATGACTTGTCTGTTCTATTCGTCCATGCTGGCTGCTCTCAAATTCAATTAAATTGTCCTTTTCAGCAAGCTTCTCCATGATGTGATCCATCTTGCGATTCAGTTCAGAAATCGCCAAAGTCTGTGATCCCGCAGACCGGCCCAAACCTTCCATTGCGACGAACAGCCTTTGGGCTCCTTGAGTGGCTGCCATCGTCTTACGAATTTCACGATACACCAGAGCAATGCCCAGCCCAATCAGCAGGTGCCCCGCGATCGCGGTTCCAAATAGGTAGATGTCTTCCACGTCCTCGATGGAAAGGACTGAGAGGCACATGATTCTCCATTTATCCCAGGCTCCCTCGAACCTCTTTTCCTCGTCGAAAAGAGTTTGTCAATTGAGTCGAGGGTAGGGATGATGTTTGATAAGAAATTATCGAGTTCGAGACCATTATCGAATCCTCTTATCGAACCGATTCCTTATCGATTCTCTTATCAAATTCAGATAGGTTGTTGTATATGGAAAAAAACACAATATTTGGTTTAACAAAAGCTCACTTTTATTTTATTAGAAAAAAAAAAAAAAGAAAAAAAAAATACATGTTGACTGTTACCCCTCTAAAAAAAATATATATATATATATATATATTGACTGTTGTTACCCAAAGTATATTAAGTGTGATTTTTCAGATAAACAAATATATACAGTAACACAAAAACTGTGATCAGTATAGGTGTATAAATAATAAAATAGTGTTAAATAAAACCAGTCCCTTGGGCACAAAACTGAAAATAATACAGCTCTCCAAAAAGTGCACTTCTGCTGCTATTGGAACATACTAACTACACACACAGGCAGACAGCTAACAAACAATCCAAGCCGTCTAATAAAGTTCCAAATCAGATTAATCCATTTAGGCTCTTTATTGTTGTTAATCTTGCTTTGTCTTTTCGTATCTTTACTTTTGTCTTGCACTGGACTGTTATTTATTTTATTTTTTTTAACTGAAATACACACAATGACAAATGTATAAGCTATGTGATTAAATTAACATACTGAAAATTAATACACAATATGTAAATATTAGCTTCACACAAATATACAGTACTATCATCAAACAAATACTTCTGAGTGTTGAAACTATTTCCATGGTAGAAATACACAACTGGCAGCCATTATAGTCCTCAAAACTGCACAAAACTCGTTTTTCAATAAACATCTTAGTATAAAATGTAACCACTGTCCACCTTAATATTGAGTTACATAAACAAGTTAAACAGTTTACTTACAGACTTATCTTTCCCAAGGCTTGTAAGAGCTAACACAACTTGTCTACTTCTCAATTGTCTCATGAACTGAACAGACGTCGCCAACCCGGAAGTGCCCAAACTAATGACGCTTAGTATTTTCATATCGCCACAAGGTGTCAGTAAGAGTCTACAATCAAATGGGCATAGCTTTGCCGTCCCACAGGGCATTACCTGTGGGAAGGGATTCGTTCCCAGGGATTCGAATAAAGAACCAACTAATTTTCTTTACTATAGTGGCCTCGATAACGGGAACCGGTTCTCAAAAAGGGATTTGAGTCCATGGAATCGGTTCTTTTCTTATCGAACAACCAGGAGAACCGATTTCGAACATCATCCCTGGTCGAGAGTCCAGCTGGTCATTTCCATGTCTGATGTTTAGATTTGGAGGACAGCGCAAAGAAAGAGGCTTCAAAAAAGTTCGGACAAGACAAAAACAAAGAGAGCAAGCTGGGAAAAGAGGGAGCGGGAAAAAATGTGACCGCCCTCACCAGAGGCAAAACAGAAAGGGGATACAATATTATGTAAGACCCACCATGGACTAGACTCTCACACTGTTATGTTAGATCCACTATGGACTGGACTCTCACTATTATGTTAGATCCACTATGGTTTGGACTCTCTCAATATTATGTTAGATCCACTATGGACTGGACTCTCACACTATTATGTTAGATCCACTATGGACTGGACTCTCACAATATTATGTTAGATCCACTATGGGCTGGACTCTCACACTACTATGTTCGATCCACTATGGACTGGACTCTCACTATTATATTAGAACCACTATGGACTGGACTCTCACAATATTATGTTAGATTCACTATGGACTGGACTCTCACACTATTATGTTAGATCCACTATGGACTGTACTCTCACTATTATGTTAGATCCACTATGGACTGGACTCTCACACTATTATGTTAGATCCACTATGGGCTGGACTCTCACAATTATGTTAAATCCACTATGGACTGGACTCTCACTATTATGTTAGATCCACTATGGCCTGGACTCTCACTATTATGTTAGATCCACTATGGACTGGACTATCACTATTATGTTAGATCCACTATGGACTGGACTCTCACACAATTATGTTAGATCCACTATGGACTGGACTCTCACTATTATGTTAGAACCACTATGGACTGGACTTTTATAATATTATGTTAGATCCACTATGGACTGGACTCTCACTATTATGTTAGATCCACTATGGACTGGACTCTCACTATCTTGTTAGAACTACTATGGACTGGACTCTTACAATAATATGTTAGATCCACTATGGACTGGACTCTCACACTATTATGTTAGATACACAATGGACTGGACTCTCACTATTATGTTAGATCCACTATGGACTGGACTCTCACACTATTATGTTTGATCCACTATGGACTGGACTCTCACAATATTATGTTAGATCCACTATGGACTGGACTCTCAAACTGATATATTAGATGCACTATGGACTGGACTCTCACTATTATGTTAGATCCACTATGGTTTGGACTCTCACAATATTATGTTAGATCCACTATGGACTGGACTCTCACACTATTATGTTAGATCCACTATGGACTGGACTCTTACAATATTATGTTAGATCCACTATGGGCTGGACTCTCACAATATTATGTTAGATCCACTATGGACTGGACTCTCAAACTATTATATTAGATCCACTATGGACTGGACCCTCACAATATTATGTTAGATCCACTATGGACTGGACTCTCACACTATTATGTTAGATGCACTATGGCTTGGACTCTCACTATTATGTTAGATCCACTATGGACTGAACTCTCACTATTATGTTAGATCCACTGTGGACTGGACTCTCACTATTATGTTAGATCCACTATGGACTGGACTCTCACTATTATGTTAGAACCACTATGGACTGGCCTCTCACTATTATGTTAGATCCACTATGGACTGGACTCTCACAATATTATGCTAGACCCACTCGACGACCATTGCATCCGGTCTCCCCTAGAGGGTCACCCACATCTGCTGTCCTCTCCAAGGTTTCTCATAGTCATTCCC
>NC_084562.2:25395000-25445000 GCF_033978685.3 Nerophis lumbriciformis
GGTTGCTTGCGTAGAAGAAGAAGCGCTTCCTGTTCTACCGGGAAAAAAGATGGCGGCTGTTTACCGTAGTTACGAGACCGAAACTTTATGAAAATGAATCTTAATATTAATCCATATATAAAGCGCACCGGGTTATAAGGCGCACTGTCAGCTTTTGAGAAAATTTGTGGTTTTTAGGTGCGCCTTATAGTGCGGAAAATACGGTACATTCCTCCTTAAAATAAATGAACAGCTCTGACCAGGTTCTAGATGACCTAAAAGAAAACTGGTTTTGTTTGATAAAATGCTTCCCAAACATAAAAAAATAAAATATATATTTGTAATTTTTTTTGAACCAATTAAAAATCGTCACGTACAAGAACTGCGATGAATTTAAATTACAATATTATTTTGACACTCCTAATAGAAAATATGTTCACAAAAGAAGAATTTTTGCACCTTTCTGATGAAGCAGCAATTTGACATTGAAAATATGAACCAAAACTTTAGAGAGAGCGAGGAATGAGTAAAGACTGATAAAGTCGGATTGGCTTTTTTCTGCACAATAACATTGCTTTAATACAACGAGTCAATGAAGAGAGCCCACATTCATTTACATAAGTTTATAAGAAGCTTATTTTGTGGAATACTTTATTCACCACATTAATTAGGTTTTTTTTTTTGCTTTTCATTGAGATGTCTGTCTTGATAAGCTGGCCTTAAGTATTGCCATAACAACTCTGCATTATTTATAATGTGTTCTAACGGCTAAACAACAACAGTGGAACTCTATCTCGGACATTTGCTGATTGATCCAACACGGAAACATGAGGAGTCTGTGCAACCGCGGTCCTGGATGAGGAATGGAAATAATCTTTAAGTCTGACGGACGTTTGAAAACTTGACTGTTCATGGAAACTGTAATCATTAAATGCTAATTTGGGAGTAGCAGCAGCAAAAAAAAAGTCACATTGTTGTCATTGTTGAAGGGGATTTCAGTTCCTTTTTATTAGCGTGAAATGATTTTTGTACTATTTAACTCAAACTTGAATGTAATTATAATAACTAGAAAGTTCTGTGCCCTGGACCAGAAGCCGCCGTACTTTTAACATGAATCGGTGGGTTTTAGGTGTGTGTGGAGGGGGGCGTGGCCCGCGGGCCTGCCACGGAACGGGGTGTGCCAGGACCGGCCTTGAAGACAACGACATGTGAGTAGATGGCCTAGGTGGGCCTAGTTATGTAATCAATCAATCAATCAATCAATGTTTATTTATACAACCCTAAATCAAAAGTATCTCAAAGGGCTGCACAAGCCACATAGACATCCACGGTTCAGCGCCCACTTAAGGGCAAGGAAAAACTCACAACCCAGTGGGACGTCGATGAGAATGACTATGAGAAACCTTGGAGAGGACCGCAGATGTGGGTAATGGACGTCGAGTGGTTCTGACATAATATTGTGAAAGTCCAGTCCATAGTGGATCTAACATAATAGTGAGAGTCCAGTCCATAGTGGGACATAATCACCTGCCACCTTTATTAGCAGCAGCCGGGGCGAGACACGTGGTTGGAGTTGGAGTGGGAGCCAGAGAGAAAGAGACACACACAGACTCAGAAAAATACATTTCGCTGAAAAGCAAAAGCCTTGCACTATTTTATGGAAATAAAACAGTTTTGAAATTATTTAACTCAAACTTGAAAGTAATTATAATAACTAGAAATTCCCCGTGGAAAATTTGATGGGCCTGCTATCTGTGCCCTGGACCTCTGGCCGGGGGTCACCAGAAGCCGCCGTGCTTTTAACATGGTGCCGATGGCCTGAATCGGTGAGTTGTAGGTGTGTGGAGGGGGGGCGTGGCCCGCGGGCCTGCCACAAAACGGGGTGTAACAGGATCGGCCTCGAAGACAACGACACGTGAGTAGATGGCCCAGGTGGGCCTAGTTATCTAATCAATTAATCAATTAATCAATCAATGTTTATTTATACAGCCCTAAATCACAAGTATCTCAAAGGGCTGCACAAGCCACAACAACATCCACGGTTCAGGAAAAACTCACAACCCAGTGGGACATCGATGAGAATGACTATGAGAAACCTTGGAGAGGACCGCAGATGTGGGTAATGGACGTCGAGTGGTTCTGACATAATATTGTGAAAGTCCAGTCCATAGTGGATCTAACATAATAGTGAGAGTCCAGTCCATAGTGGATCTAACATAATAGTGAGAGTCCAGTCCACAGTGGGACATAATCACCTGTCACCTTTATTAGCAGCAGCCGGAGCGAGACACATGGTTGGAGTTGGAGTGGGAGCCAGAGAGCGAGAGACACACACAGACTCAGATAAATACATTTCGCTGAAAAGCAAAAGCCTTGCACTATTTTATGGAAATAAAACAGTTTTGAAATTATTTTTGTACTATTTAACTCAAACTTGAAAGTAATTATAATAACTAGAAATTTCCCGTGGAAATTTTGATGGGCTAGTATCTGTGCCCTGGACCTCTGGCCGGGGGTCACCAGAAGCCGCCGTGCTTTTAACATGGTGCCGATGGCCTGAATCGGTGAGTTGTAGGTGTGTGGAGGGGGGCGTGGCCCGCGGGCCTGCCACAAAACGGGGTGTAACAGGATCGGCCTCGAAGACAACGACAAGTGAGTAGATGGCCCAGGTGGGCCTAGTTATCTAATCAATCAATCAATCAATCAATCAATGTTTATTTTTACAGCCCTAAATCACAAGTATCTCAAAGGGCTGCACAAGCCACAACAACATCCACGGTTCAGCGCCCACATAAGGGCAAGGAAAAAGTCACAACCCAGTGGGACGTCGATGAGAATGACTATGAGAAACCTTGGAGAGGACCGCAGATGTGGGTATTGGACGTCGAGTGGTTCTGACATAATATTGTGAAAGTCCAGTCCATAGTTGATCTAACATAATAGTGAGAGTCCAGTCCATAGTGGATCTAACATAATAGTGAGAGTCCAGTCCATAGTGGATCTAACATAATAGTGAGAGTCCAGTCCATAGTTGATCTAACATAATAGTGGGAGTCCAGTCCATAGTGGATCTAACATAATAGTGAGAGTCCAGTCCATAGTGGATCTAACATAATAGTGTGAGAGTCCAGTCCATAGTGGATCTAACATAATAGTGAGAGTCCAGTCCATAGTGGATCTAACATAATAGTGAGAGTCCAGTCCATAGTGGATATAACATAATAGTGAGAGTCCAGTCCATAGTGGATCTAACATAATAGTGAGAGTCCAGTCCATAGTGGATCTAACATAATAGTGAGAGTCCAGTCCATAGTGGGACATAATCACCTGCCACCTTTATTAGCAGCAGCCGGAGCGAGATACGTGAAAAGCAAAAGCCTTGCACTATTTTATGGAAATAAAACAGTTTTGAAATTATTTTTGTACTATTTAACTCAAACTGAAATGTAATTATAATAACTAGAAATTTCCCGTGGAAATTTTGATGGGCTAGTATCTGTGTCCTGGACCTCTGGCCGGGGGTCGCCAGAAGCCGCCGTGCTTTTAACATGGTGCCGATGGCCTGAATCGGTGAGTTTTAGGTGTGTGGAGGGGGGCGTGGCCCGCGGGCCTGCCACAGAACGGGGTGTGCCAGGACCGGCCTTCGAAGACAGCGACAGGTGAGTAGATGGCCCAGGTGGGCCTAGTTATCGAATCAATCAATCAATCAATCAATCAATGTTTATTTATACAGCCCTAAATCACAAGTATCTCAAAGGGCTGCACAAGCCACATAGACATCCACGGTTCAGCGCCCACATAAGGGCAAGGAAAAACTCACAACCCAGTGGGACATCGATGAGAATGACTATGAGAAACCTTGGAGAGGACCGCATATGTGGGTAATGGACGTTGAGTGGTTCTGACATAATATTGTGAAAGTCCAGTCCATAGTGGATCTAACATAATAGTGAGAGTCCAGTCCATAGTGGATCTAACATAATAGTGAGAGTCGAGTCCATAGTGGATCTAACATAATAGTGAGAGTCCAGTCCATAGTGGATCTAACGTAATAGTGAGAGTCCAGTCCATAGTGGATCTAACATAATAATGAGAGTCTAGTCCATAGTGAATCTAACATAATAGTGAGAGTCTAGTCCATAGTGGATCTAACATAATAGTGAGAGTCCAGTCCATAGTGGGACATAATCACCTGCCACCTTTATTAGCAGCAGCCGGAGCGAGACACGTGAAAAGCAAAAGCCTTGCACTATTTTATGGAAATAAAACAGTTTTGAAATGATTTTTGTACTATTTAACTCAAACTGAAATGTAATTATAATAATTAGAAATTTCCCGTGGAAATTTTGATGGGCTAGTATCTGTGTCCTGGACCTCTCGCCGGGGGTCGCCAGAAGCCGCCGTGCTTTTAACATGGTGCCGATGGCCTGAATCGGTGAGTTTTAGGTGTGTGGAGGGGGGCGTGGCCCGCAGGCCTGCCGCAGAACGGGGTGTGCCAGGACCGGCCTCGAAGACAGCGACAGGTGAGTAGATGGCCCAGGTGGGCCTAGTTATCTAATCAATCAATCAATGTTTATTTATATAGCCCTAAATCAAAAGTATCTCAAAGGGCTGCACAAGCCACATAGACATCCACGGTTCAGTGCCCACATAAGGGCAAGGAAAAACTCACAACCCAGTGGGACATCGATGAGAATGACTATGAGGAACCTTGGAGAGGACCGCAGATGTGGGTAATGGACGTCGAGTGGTTCTGACATAATATTGTGAAAGTCCAGTCCATAGTGGATCTAACATAATAGTGAGAGCCTAGTCCATAGTGGATCTAACATAATAGTGAGAGTCTAGTCCATAGTGGAGCTAACATAATAGTGAGAGTCCAGTCCATAGTGGGACATAATCACCTGCCACCTTTATTAGCAGCAGCCGGAGCGAGATACGTGAAAAGCAAAAGCCTTGCACTATTTTATGGAAATAAAACAGTTTTGAAATGATTTTTGTACTATTTAACTCAAACTGAAATGTAATTATAATAATTAGAAATTTCCCGTGGAAATTTTGATGGGCTAGTATCTGTGTCCTGGACCTCTGGCCGGGGGTCGCCAGAAGCCGCCGTGCTTTTAACATGGTGCCGATGGCCTGAATCGGTGAGTTTTAGGTGTGTGGAGGAGGGCGTGGCCCGCAGGCCTGCCGCAGAACGGGGTGTGCCAGGACCGGCCTCGAAGACAGCAACAGGTGAGTAGATGGCCCAGGTGGGCCTTGTTATCGAATCACCTGTCGCCTTTATTAGCAGCAGCCGGGACGAGACTTCCAGTTAAAAAAACATTTTTTTTTTTTCCTGATTAAGAGGAATGTTTTGAAGGTAGAACGGTTGAAATGGGTTGAAAAATGTTGGAGGTGAAGTCAACAGAAAAAAGGGTGAAAATAGGGTTTGGAAAACTGGGAATTCTGGGAATTCCTGGAATTGTATTTGAACTTGGAAACATGATAGTTTGAATTTCCAGGATAAGTGGAACATGTTGAAGGTGGAAAAGTCTGAATTGGTTAACAAATGTAGTAGTTGTTGAACTTTATAAAATGTCCAATTCATTTCAATGGGAATTTCATGAAAATCTGGGAATTCTAGGAAAAGAGGGAATTTTTCAGAAAATGGATAAAAAAAAAAAAAGTGAATGTTCTGAATGAGTTCAAATAGATGGTGTTGGAATTTTTCAAAAGTCGAGAAATGTTGAAGGAGTAACATGATTTAATTCAAAAATGGTATTACGGAATTCCTGGAATTTCGGGAAAACTGGAAGTTATTTCAGTTCAAAAAACAACTTTTTTTTTTTTTCCTGATTAAGAGGAATGTGGGCCAGGTGGGCCTTGTTATCTAATCACCTGTCGCCTTTATTAGCAGCAGCCGGCACGAGACGCGTGGTTGGAGTTGGAGTGGGAGCCAGAGTGAGAGAGACACATAGACTCAGAAAAAGACATTTAGCTGAAAAGCAAAAGCCTTGCACTATTTTATGGAAATAGAAGAGTGTTGCACCCCTGATCCGGGCTCTCGTGGCAGTGTGTGGTGGTCCGAGGAACCCACGAGAGGGAAACCTCTACAAAGTGTATCTGTGCAAAAAGAGCTACAGAGCTAGCCTAAAACATTAGCATGGGCACATTAAAATGCTAACACTTAGCATGTGTGCTAACGATGGCATGTTAACAGGTAGCATGTCTCACATATCAAGTAATATGGCTGTAAGGTGTACCCTAACCCTAACCCTAACCCTAACCCTAACCCTAACACTAACCCTAAAAATGTTTACCCTAACCCTAATCTTAACCCTAACCCTAACCCTAACCCTAACCCTAACCCTAACCCTAACCCCAACCCTAACCCTAATCTTTACCCTAACCCTAACCCTAACCCTAAAAAAAAATGTTAATTGTTAAAATTGTTTAAAAAAAATTAAAACATTTAAAAATTGTTTTAAATTGTTTTAAAAAAAAATTTAAAATTAAAACAAAGTTTTAAAAAAAATTACAAATAAAAAAAAATAAAAAAAATAAAAACATTCAAAAACATTTTCAAAAAATTAAAAAAATTTGAAAATCATTTTTTACCTTGAAAAAAAAAATTTACCTTGAAAAAAAAAAAATTACCTTGAATTTTTTTTTTTACCTGGAAAATAATTTGTTTACATTGAAAATCATTTTTAACCTTGAAAAAAAAATTTTACCTTGAAAATTTTTTTTTACCTTGAAAATCATTTTTTACCTTGAAAATCATGTCTTAACTTAAAACATTTTTTTTTTATTTTTAAAAATGTTTTAAGTTTTTTATTTATTTTTTTTATTTTTGTTACATTTTTAAATTTTTTTAAATTTTTTTATTTTTTTTTTAAATTTTTTAAAAAAAATTTTAAATTTTTAAAAATTTTAAATTTTTTTTTTTTTTTTTTTTAAATTTTAAAAATTGTTTTAATTTTTTTAATTTTTTAAAAATTTTTAAAAAATTTTGAAAATTTTTTAAAAAAAATTTAATTTTCTTTTTTTTTTTTTTTTTAATTTTTTTGAATTTAAAAAAAATATTTTTTAATTTTTTTAATTTTTTTAAAACATTTTTAACTTTTTAAACTTTTTTTTAACTTTTTTTACCTTTTTTTAACTTTTTTTTAAACTTTTTTTAAACTTTTTTTAAACTTTTTTAAAACTTTTTTAAAACTTTTTTAAAACTTTTTTAAAACTTTTTAAAAACTTTTTAAAAACTTTTTTTTTAAATGTTTACCCTAACCCTAACCATAACCCTAACCCTAACCCTAACCATAACCCTAACCCTAACCCTAACCGTAACCCTAACCCTAACCCTAACCCTAACCGTAACCCTAACCATAACCCTAACCCTAACCCTAATCTTAACCCTAACCCTAACCCTAACTCTAACCCTAACCCTAATCTTAACCCTAACCCTAACCCTAAAAAAAAAATTTGTTAAAATTGTTTAGAAAAATTAAAACATTTTAAAATTGTTTTAAATTGTTTTAAAAAAATTAAAACATTTTAAAATTGTTTTAAATTGTTTTAAAAAAATTAAAAAAATTAAAAAAAATTAAAAAAAAGTTTTAAAAAAAATTACAAATTAAAAAAAAATTAAAAAAATAAAAACATTTAAAAACATTTTTTAAAAATTAAAAAAAATTGAAAATCATTTTTTACCTTGAAAAAAAATGTTTACCTTGAAAAACAAAATGTACCTTGAATTTTTTTTTTTACCTTGAAAATCATTTTTTACTTTGAAAAAAAAATGTTACCTTGAAAATTTTTTTTTACCTTGAAAATTTTTTTTTTACCTTGAAAATTATTTGTTTACCTTGAAAATCATTTTTAACCTTGAAAAAAAAAATGTACCTTGAACATTTTTTTTTACCTTGAAAATAATTTTTTAACTTGAAACATTTTTTTTTAATTTTTGTAACAAGGTGTACAAGAACAAATATCACGACCCTGATGTGATGTGAGCAGGAGGTTTTAACACCGTGGTGTAAAACCTGCAGGCGGGTGCAGAACCAGCGACTCTCCCTCCCATTTATCTCCCGCAGCGTGACTTCATTGGTGGCTCAGATGAATGTTCTAATGACAATTTCCCTTCCTCTTGAATATTTCAGCAGTGTGTTACATCTAGTGTTTAACCGCAAAGTACCATTTGATTGGATTTATCATAAAGAACTATATTTAAATGGACAATGTATGAGCTTTAATTGACGAATTACAGAACCTCAATTAGTCTTCCGCCACTTTTTGCTCAGCGTGGCTTAAAACAGATAAATGTTCTTCTATTTTGGGCTCTCCTGCTCATTTTCAGAAGGTTTTGATATTCACGTGTTAATAGCAGGCAGTAGAACTCAAATGAATCAAAGGTCTTTTAAAGTAGCTCAATCTAATACATTTTTTTTTTAAATTCCTGTTTATTAGGGGTGTAAATATTTGGGCACCTAATGATGAGTCGGTCCGATTCCAATTGCAGGTGTGATGTTTCCAATCAGAACCGATTGTGGCCTAGTGGTTAGAGTGTCCGCTCTGAGATGGGTAGGTTGTGAGTTCAAACCCCGGCCGAGTCATACCAAAGACTATAAAAATGGGACCCATTACCTCCCTGCTTGGCACACAGCATCAAGGGTTGGAATTGGGGGTTAAATCACCAAAAATGATTCCCGGGCGCGGCACCGCTGCTGCCCACTGCTCCCCTCACCTCCCAGGGGGTGATCAAAGGGGATGGGTCAAATGCAGAGGACAAATTTCACCACACCTAGTGTGTGTGTGACAATCATTGGTACTTTAACTTAATTCTCGATTCAACACGATTCTCGTTTCGAACCAATTTTCGTAATAAATTATTTGGTATAGTTATTATAATGAAACTTTTAAAACATATATATATATATATGTATGTATATATTTGTTATATATATATACAGTATTTATTTATGAATATGTATTATACACACACACACACACACACACACACAAATATATATATATATATATATATATATATATATATATATATTTATATATATAATGTGTATATGTATGTATATATGTATATTTATGTATATATGTATGTATGCGTGTATACATGTGTGTATGTATATATATATATATATATATATATATATATATATATGTATATGTATGTATATATGTATGTATGTGTGTATACATATGTATATATATATATATATATATATATATATATAGTAGTAATGTATATGTATCAATGTATATATGTATGTATGCGTGTATACATGTGTGTATATATATATATATATATATATATATATATATATATATATATATATGTATATGTATGTATATATGTATGTATGTGTGTATACATATGTATATATGTATATATATATATATATATATATATATATATATATATATATATATATATAGTAGTAGTAATGTATATGTATCAATGTATATATACAGTATTTTATGTATGAATATGTATTAATGTATATATATATATATATATATATATATATATATATATATATATATATATATATATATATATATATATATATATATGTGTGTGTGTGTGTGCATGTTTGTATGTACATACATATATATATATATATATATATATATATATATGTGTGTGTGTGTGTGCATGTTTGTATGTACATACATATATATATATATATATATATATATATATATATGTATGTGTGGGAAAAAAAATCACAAGACTATTTAATCTCTACAGGCCTGTTTCATGAGGGGGGGGTTCCCTCAATCATCAGGAGATTTTAATGGGAGCATTCACATACCATGGATTATATAGGGCACAGAGTGGGTGGGTACAGGCTGGTGTAGGGGCGTGGTGATTGGTTCATGTGTTACCTAGGAGGTGTTTCCGTCTGTGGCGGCATGCTGTTACAATTTCGCTGCGCTTGTTGAGGGATGACAGGTCTGGACGGTAAATAATAAACAGTTTTTCTTTCAAGCATATGTTGCATCTTTTATTACCACTATTGTAAGGTGTGCTGGATGCAAGAATTTGCCATGTTATTGAATATTCAACATTATTGTCTTTGAGGTCCCAAATATGTTTGCTGAGTTCTGTGGTATTCCGCAGGTTTTGGTTCCTGAAAGAAGCCTTGTGATTGTTCCATCTGGTTTTGAACTCTCCCTCAGTTAATCCTACATATGTGTCGGATGTGTTAATGTCCTTGGTAGACAACTGATGTTTGTAAGCACCAGTTGTCTACCAATCTAAGGTAACACGCAAGGACATTAACACATCCGACACATATGTAGGATTAACTGAGGGAGAGTTCAAAACCAGATGGAACAATCACAAGGCTTCTTTCAGGAACCAAAACCTGCGGAATACCACAGAACTCAGCAAACACATTTGGGACCTCAAAGACAATAATGTTGAATATTCAATAACATGGCAAATTCTTGCATCCAGCACACCTTACAATAGTGGTAATAAAAGATGCAACCTATGCTTGAAAGAAAAACTGTTTATTATTTACCGTCCAGACCTGTCATCCCTCAACAAGCGCAGCGAAATTGTAACAGCATGCCGCCATAGACGGAAACACCTCCTAGGTAACACATGAGCCAATCACCACGCCCCTACGCCAGCCTGTACCCACCCACTCTGTGCCCTATATAAACCATGGTATGTGAATGCTCCCATTAAAATCTCCTGATGATTGAGGGTACCCCCCCTCATGAAACAGGCCTGTAGAGATGAAATAGTCTTGTGATTTTTTTCCCACACATACATATATATATATATATATATATATATATATATATATATATATATATATATATATATATATATATATATATATATATATATACATACAGTATATACCCATATGTTTCCATAGCAGCGCACAACACATGTGTATTCCTACTTCTGGAAACAAGTGTATTTATTATTAAAGGTACAATCATTTTTTTGGGACAAATGAGGATCCACAACCTTACCTTTTTGAACCTGAAAATACAGAGGATAAACTACTGCTTCGAGGAGTGATCAGGAAGGAAGGGTGGGACATTGAAGGAGGCAAGAGCAGAGACAGTGAGGTGTAAGTATATCGAAGCTGCAAAATATGGAAATTGACCCATGCTATTTCGACATAAATGGAGTGCTTACCCAAATAAACCGGGAAAAAAAAAAGCTTCCCCGGCCAGCTGGGCCAAACAGACAACACTTTAATATCAGCACGTCATGCATGTTACTGCAACTACAGTACATACACTCTCTGTCTTGATGTGTACAAACAAAACATGAAATAACACTTTACAGATACTTTAATATGATTTTTCGTGTTTTTAGTCAGTACAGATTGGTGTTGTACATTACAAAGCTGTTTGGTGTTGTCGCAGTTCCCCTTTTAATGCTCCAGTATGAGGACATGGCGATACGGTATTTAGCACTTTATTACGTTAAAGAATGAACAATGTGACTATGTATTCATATACAAACCCCGTTTCCATATGAGTTGGGAAATTGTGCTAGATGTAAATATAAACGGAATGCACAACAAAGACAAGATATTTGATGTTCAAACTCATAAACTTTATTTTTTCTTTTGCAAATAATAATTAACTTAGAATTTCATGGCTGCAACACGTGACAAAGTAGTTGGGAAAGGGCATGTTCACCACTGTGTTACATGGCCTTTCCTTTTAACAACACTCAGTAAACGTTTGGGAACTGAGGAGACACAGGTAAGTAGAATTATCTCCCAGACAGGTATGGACTACAGGCAGGCGAGTCTAGTACCCGCACTCTTTTACTATGAAGCCACGTTGATGTAACACGTGGCTTGGCATCGTCTTGCTGAAATAAGCAGGGGCGTCCATGGTAACGTTGCTTGGATGGCAACATTTGTTGCTCCAAAACCTGTATGTACCTTTCAGCATTAATGGCGCCTTCACATATGTGTAAGTTACCCATGTCTTGGGCACTAATACACCCCCATACCATCACACATGCTGGCTTTTCCACTTTGCGCCTAGAACAATCCGGATGGTTCTTTTCCTCTTTGGTCACGACGTCCACAGTTTCCAAAAATAATTAGGAATGTGGACTCGTCAGACTACAGAACACTTTTCCACTTTGTATCAGTCCATCTTAGATGAGCTCAGGCCAAGCGAAGCCGACGGCGTTTCTGGGTGTTGTTGATAAACCGTTTTCGCCTTGCATAGGAGAGTTTTAACTTGCACTTACAGATGTAGCGACCAACTGTAGTTACTGACAGTGGGTTAAAATCAGCGAACAAAATTTTAGTGCACAAAAATTCAGTGTACCGTATTTTCCGCACTATAAGGCGCACCTAAAAACCACAAATTTTCTCAAAAGCTGACAGTGCGCCTTATAACCCGGTGCGCTTTATATATGGATTCATATTAAGATTCATTTTCATAAAGTTTCGGTCTCGCAACTACGGTAAACAGCCGCCATCTTTTTTCCCCGTAGAAGAGGAAGTGCTTCTTCTTCTACGCCAAGGTAAGCACCCGCCCCCATAGAACAGGAAGCGCTTCTTCTTCTACTGTAAGCAACCACCCGCCCCCGTAGAAGAAGAAGAAGCGCGCGGATATTACGTTTCATTTCCTTTGTGTGTTTACATCTGTAAAGACCACAAAATGGCTCCTACTAAGCGACAGGTTTCCGGTTCATGAAAAGACGCAATCTCTCCATCCGCACACGGACTACTATTTCACAGCAACTGCCTAAAGACTTTCAAGAAAAGCTGGCTACTTTCCGTGCATATTGTAAAAACAAGATAGCTGAAAAAAAAGATCCGGCCAGAGAACATTATCAACATGGACGAGGTTCCACTGACTTTTGATATTCCTGTGAACCGCACTGTGGATACAACGGGAGCACGTACGGTGAATATTCGCACCACAGGGAATGAGAAGTCATCCTTCACTGTGGTTCTAGCTTGCCATGCTAATGGCCAGAAACTTCCACCCATGGTGATATTCAAAAGGAAGACCTTGCCAAAAGAGACCTTTCCAGCCGGCGTCATCATAAAAGCTAACTCGAAGGGATGGATGGATGAAGAAAAGATGAGCGAGTGGTTAAGGTAAGTTTACGCGAAGAGGCCGGGTGGCTTTTTTCACGCAGCTCCGTCCATGTTGATATACGACTCCATGCACGCCCACATCACGCTGGTTTTAATATATTATTAAAGTTTGACTGACCTATCTGACTGTTTTTTTGACATTCCTTTTAGCGCAGTTAGATGCGGCTTATAACACGGGGCGGCTTATAGGTGGACAAAGTTTTGAAATATGCCGTTCATTGAAGGCGCGGCTTATAACCCAGGGCGCCTTATGGTGCGGAAAATACGGTAATACAAATTTGGTGTAGAAAAATCATGTGTATTCAAAACTCAGGACTTCAAAACGTCAGTCTTAATTTATCGGAAGTGAGTCGTGAATTTTGAAGCGACAAATATTCCTTGCATTAAATTTTCAAACAGTGATTTTTTTTTTTTACACTGAATTTTGAAACACTGTATTTTGTCAAACGGATTTTTTTTAAACATGCCATTTGCTCAAAAATGTGTATGCAATAAAACAAAAATGTCAGCATATTTTGATGTAAAAAAAAAATCTAACGGCAAAATGTGTGTTTAAAAAAAATCTGTTTCCTAGTGTGTTTAAAAAAAAAATCAGTGCAGAAAATTTTAGTGCACAAAAATTCAGGGTAACAAAAATTTGGTGTAGAAAAAAAGTGTGTCTTCAAAATTCAGGACTTCAAAACTTCAGTTTTATTTTTTTTTGGGAGATGAGTCGTGAATTTTCAAGCAACCTCTGAGGACAAAGCTACGCTTTCTGCTTCGCCGCTCCCAGTCTGTGGAACGCTCTCCCTGACCACATGAGGGCACCACAGACTGTGGATGATTTTAAAAAAGGCTTAAAAACCCTTCTTTCTAAAAAAAGCCTTTTTTTTAGATGTATGCATACTATCCATCCATCCATCCATCCATTTTCTACCGCTTATTCCCTTTGGGGTCGCGGGGGGCGCTGGAGCCTATCTCAGCTACAATCGGGCGGAAGGCAGCGTACACCCTGGACAAGTTGCCACCTCATCGCAGGGCCAACACAGATAGACAGACAACATTCACACTCACATTACTAGTTTTAGCTATTTGGCTGTTCTAGTTTTTTTTATTGTTTTATTATCTTTTTATTTTATTTTATTTTTAATACACTGTAGCACTTTGAAGTGTTCCTGAGCCCATGTGGTGATATCCTTTACACACTGATGTCGCTTTTTGATGCAGTACAGCCTGAGGGATCTAAGGTCACGGGGCTTAGCTGCTTACGTGCGGTGATTTCTCCAGATTCTCTGAACCCTTTGATGATATTACGGATGTTGAAATCCCTAAATTCCTTGCAATAGCTGGTTGAGAAAGGTTTTTTCTTAAACTGTTCAACAATTTGCTCAGGCATTTGTTGACAAAGCGGTGACCCTCGCCCCGTCCTTGTTTGTGGATGACTGAGCATTTCATGGAATCTAGTTTTATACCCGCCCTGCGATGAGGTGGCGACTTGTCCAGGGTGTACCCCGCCTTCCGCCCGATTGTAGCTGAGATAGGCTCCGGCGCCCCCCGCGACCCCAAAGGGAATAAGCGGTAGAAAATGGATGGATGGATAGTTTCATACCCAATCATGGCACCCACCTGTTCCCAATTAGCCTGCACACCTGTGGGATGTTCCAAATAAGTGTTTGATGAGCATTCCTCAACTTTATCAGTATTTATTGCCACCTTTCCCAACTTCTTTGTCACGTGTTGCCAGAGGTGTGGACTCGAGTCACATGACTTGGACTCGAGTCATGAATTTGATGACTTTAGACTCGACTTGACAAAATGTAAAAAGACTTGCAACTCGACTTAGACTTTAACATCAATGACTTGTGACTTCACTTGGACTCGAGCCTTTTGAATTGACATGACTTGACACGACTTGCTACTTTCCCCCAAAGCCCAAAGATGAAAAAGTTATTCGGGAGCGCTCCGTATTTTTCATCGTGTACTTGTCTATCAGCGTTGCGGGTGTCAGCTGGTGTGGTCTCAGTACAACAGCCAATCAAATTAGATCTACTTTGTTTTCATCACACAGCATTCATCCAATCAAATCGCAGGACAACCAACGAAGAAGACATGTCCGAACCACACGCCAGTGAACAAAAAATGATGCCTAAAATAATTTCGTTTGGGTATAAAAATTACGAGGTGGTCAACACAAAACGGTTTGCAGTATGCAACACATGCGGTTCGAAAATGACTGATGGAGAGGCAACGACTTCCAACTTCGTCCGGCATTTGAAGTTGCACAAAGAACGGTAAGTTTTGAATGTAAGATAACGTTTATTGGCTAAGTAACGTGACTTTTATTTGCCGTGTGGTTAAATCAGCGAGGCTGTAAACTCACTGCTAACGTTATAACGTTGTTGCAAACACGGGAATCTGTTGCAGTTCACTACCTTATTCATACTTTTTGTTCAGTGATTTTTTTTTAAGCAGGGTTACGTTAGTCAATATATCACACGTAACGTTAGACGGCGGTCAGCAGCACCGCGTATTTTAGCCACCTAAAAAAAGACAAAAATAGTCAAATAAAGGTCAGTTAAAATGTATACTATATTATGAATATGTGTACCGTTTTAGCTAGCTTTCTGACATACTGTTGGTTGTTTACCTCAGTGGTCCCCAACCGTGGATCGATTGGTATCGGGCCGCACAAGAATTTTTTTTTGTTTTTTCTTTTTTTAATTAAATCAACATAAAAAACACAAGATACACTTACAAGTAGTGCACCAACCCAAAACAACTCTCTCCCCCCTTTTTGTTCTGGGCATTGAACATGAAGACTCTTCCTTCACTGTTCCGAGTGGCCATGAGAGTCTTGGCAGTGCCTGCCTCCAGTGCTCCAGTGGAGCGAGTTTTCAGCATCATACTACGCCCCCATCGTGCACAAATGACTGACAGACTCTTGGCTAATTTGGTCTTTTGCAAATGCAATGCAGCATAGGGCCCTGACATATAAAAAGTACAACTTTTTTGTTACGTTCACGTATATGTCATGTTTTTTTCAATGTTAACACTTTTGTACAAATAAGTACATTTGCACTTTATTTTTCAATGTGTTTGTTCTGTAAAGGAATGAGTTAATGTTTAAAATGACTATTATAAAGTGCAATGTCAGCACAATTTTCTTTCCTGCAATTTAAAATGCACTTGTTTTAATAAATAAATACAGCGTTTTGAAAAGCATACACAATCTGTGTTAATATATTAGTCTGTGGTTAAAAGGACTTGAAAGGACTCGAAACTCAAAATGCAGGATTTAGGAATTGACTTGAGACTTTCCAGTCTTGACTTTGGACTTGACTCGGGGCTTGCCTGTCTTGACTCGGACCTGAGGGCAAAGACTTGAGACTTACTTGTGACTTGCAAAACAATGACTTGGTCCCACCTCTGCGTGTTGCTGGCATCAAATTCTAAAGTTAATGATTATTTGCAAAAAAAAAAAAAAAAAAAAAAAATGTTTATCAGTTTGAACATCAAATATGTTGTCTTTGTAGCATATTCAACTGAATATGGGTTGAAAAGGATTTGCAAATCATTGTATTCCGTTTATATTTACATCTAAAACAATTTCCCAACTCATATGGAAACGGGGTTTGTAATATACCTTCATATTTCCAGTACTAGTGTTCTTAGACACCATCATCAGACCTACTCAGACATATTGTTTCTATACCAGGCGTCATACCAAATGCAAACGCGGCGCTATTGGAAGCCTTGTTATCTTTATGGATACCTGAGTACACAGGTATACCCGCAGACACCCTTTGTCGCACCATGCGGGTGAACAAGTGCCGCAGGTGACCGGCGTGTCTGTACTCCGGCCGGGTGTACGCCATCCTCAGCTCGTTGAACTCGTCCGTCAGCAGCCAGGACGCGGGTTGTCCCTCCTGGTCCAGCACGCAGTAGCTGGGGAGATGTTTGATGTAACTCCTCACCTGGTGCATGTTGCCGACGTAAGACAGGTGCGCCAGCACCAGCTCGGCGTGGCACTCGCTTAAACTTGCGATTTCTGGCTCTGATGCACTGCTGATACGGAGAAATAATAAAAATAGGTACGAATGAAATCAATAGACGTGTTTTCCACTCACCTGGGAACCGCGTCCGGGCTGTAATGAATGTAAATAAGGGTGCCTCCGTATCCGTCACGGAATCCTCTGAGAGGAGCTATTTCTTTTAGGGTTTGATGATGACAGCTTTCCACTAAAAAAGAGACGAGAGAACTCAATGTGAAACTTTGCTACTCCACGTTAACGTTTGTTTATGTATTTGTTTGGGTCCCTCGTCGTACGAGCTGGCTAATCAGACTTGACTACAATTTACATTTTGTGAATGGTTAGACAGTCAATTCACCTTCAAAATGTACACGTTTAGAATATTGTTTTGTCCTTGTAGTATCTGCTAGACTATGAAATAACATGTTTTTTCCGTATGGTAATTGGCGCAAGCAGACAGATAGTTGCTTGTGGACATTAAGTCAGTGAGTACCAGACATCATGCCGAGTTGCTGTCAAGAGTTAGTTCTGACCTAAACCAGACGCTTAAAGGAACACTCACATACACGAATGTGCTTTTACATCAGGGCTATTCAATCGTCGTACGAGTTAGTTAATCCGATTTGACTTCAATTTAAATTTTGTGAATGATTAAGACAGCCAATTCACTTTCAAAATGTACACAATTACAATATTTTTTTGTCATTGTAGTATCTGTTAGACTACGAAATAACTTGTTTTTTCGTATGGTGATTACATTACTACATACTTTGGCGCAAGCAGAAAGATAGTTCTTTGTGGACATTGAGTGTGACATGAACACGGGTGAAAACACAAATTCCACAACAAAGGACCCACGATTACAATATTGTTTTGTCATCGTAGTATCTGTTAGACTACGAAATAACATGTTTTTTCCCCCCGTGTATAATTCTTGAAAACATGGGTCCACCAATGTGGACATTAAGTGTGACATGCACACGGGTGAAAACACAAATTCCACAACAAAGGACCCACGATTACAATATTGTTTTGTCATTGTAGTATCTGTTAGACTACGAAATAACATGTTTCCCCCCCCCCCGTGTATAATTCTTGAAAACATGGGTCCACCAAGGTGGACATTAAGTGTGACATGCACACGTGTGAAAACATGAATTCCACAACAAAGGACCCACGATTACAATGTTGTTTTGTCATTGTAGTATCTGTTAGACTACGAAATAACATGTTTTTTTCCCCCGTGTATAATTCTTGAAAACATGGGTCCACCAATGTGGACATTGAGTGTGACATGAACACGGGTGAAAACACAAATTCCACAACAAAGGACCCACGATTACAATATTGTTTTGTCATTGTAGTATCTGTTAGACTACGAAATAACTTGTTTTTTCGTATGGTGATTACATTATTTTGGCACAAGCAGAAAGATAGTTCTTTGTGGACATTGAGTGTGACATGAACACGGGTGAAAACACAAATTCCACAACAAAGGACCCACAATTACAATATTGTTTTGTCATTGTAGTATCTGTTAGACTACGAAATAACATGTTTTTTTTTCCCCTGTATAATTCTTGTAAACATGGGTACACCATTGTGGACATTAAGTGTGACATGCACGCTAAGACAACATGCATTTCACAAGAAATGACCCTTAAATCCGTCAATGGCATGCAAGGAGTACTCAGTGAGTACCAGACATCATGCCGAGTTGCTGTCAAGAGTTAGTTCTGACCTAAACCAGAGGCTTATAGAACACTCACATACACAAATGTGCCTTTACATCAGGGTTATTCAACCGTCGTACGAGTTAGCTATTCCGACTTGACTACAATTGACATTTTGTGAATGATTAAGACAGCCAATTCACCTTCAAAAACGTACACGTTTAGAATATTGTTTTGTCCTTGTAGTATCTGCTAGACTATGAAATAACATGTTTTTTCGTATGGTAATTGGCGCAAGCAGACAGATAGTTGCTTGTGGACATTAAGTGTGACATGCACACATGTCCGTCCGTTAAATCCGTCAATGGCATGCAAGGAGTACTCAGTGAGTACCAGACATCATGCCGAGAGTTAGTTCCGACCTAAGCCAGACGCTTAAAGGAACACTCACATACACGAATGTGGCTTTACATCAGGGTTATTCAACCGTCGTACGAGTTAGCTTATCCGACTTGACTACAATTGACATTTTGTGAATGATTAAGACAGCCAATTCACTTTCGAAATGTACACAATTAGAATAGTGTTTTGTCCTTGTAGTATCTGTTAGACTATGAAAAAACATGTTTTTTCGTATGGTAATTGGCGCAAGCAGACAGATAGTTGCTTGTGGACATTAAGTCAGTGAGTACCAGACATCATGCCGAGTTGCTGTCAAGAGTTAGTTCCGACCTAAACCCGACGCTTTTAAGGAACACTCACATACACGAATGTGGCTTTACATCAGGGTTACATACCTGCCAACTTTTGAAATCAGAAAAACCTAGTAGCCAGGGTCCAAGGGCCGCAGGCCCCCGGTAGGTCCAGGACAAAGTCCTGGTGGAGGGTTCAGGGCTTCGCCCCCCGACGCAAAATGATTTTTAGCATTCAGACAGGTTAAAATGTTGCTAAAACCATCACTTTTCTATCAGTCACAGTGACTTTTCAAAACAAAAATATTACAGCAAAAATCATATGGGTTGATTGACATGTTTATTCTGTAAGCTAACTTCAATAGTTTGAAATTATTTTGACAGTTAATGCCAGTTATCCTGTCAACCTTTCACAAGACTTCAATTTGTTAATTGAAAGTATAAACAGTATAAACACTTTTTACAGTAAACAAATGGTAAAACAGTACTAAACAATTCCATTTAAAAAAAAATTGGTGTCATTATTAACTTTCTGTCCAAGCTTGTATAATCTACTGCCTTGTTCAATTGTAAAAAATATTCTGTGGCTAAAATTCACATTTCTATCACAATTATCATACTGTAAACATGGTAAGCTAACTTCATTAAAATTAATAGTCCTGTCAATAGCATGGAATTACAATTCAAATGTAGTTTTTTTGTAAGCCTTTCAAAAGAATTCAAAATATGAAAAATTCATGAAAATTAATTGAAGCCATCAGACACTTGAAAAGTGGCACATCACATCTCTAATGTAATCATTTGAACTTTTCAACAGAAATAGCACTGCAAAAATATTAAGGACATACTTCTGTATTTTGGTAGTTATGCTGTCAACATTTAACAAGATTTCTTCAACTTGGACTTGAAAGCATAAATAGTATAAACACTTTTAACAGTATGTCGTGCTGTGAAATACAGCCGACAGGATTGCGCACCAAACACGAAGCAAGGCCAAAGCGCATGCATGGTGCAGGAGAACAAAGGACTTCTTTCATTTAAGGGTTGTGATAAACCATCAAACTCATTCGTTAAAAGGACTCTATAGTAATATAAAGCACATTTTTCTGGACATTATCATGCAAGAAAAGTTTATTTTTGGGACCGCGATCACCGCGTAATGATTTTTAAAGGTTGCATTACAAACATTTAACTGTCCCATGTGATCAGCCAGTGCGATTGGAAATCCATGCTCAATTATTGCCTCCGTAAATAAAACTTCGGCATTTATCACATCCAAAGAATCTGTTTGGGCGACGAAAAACGTTGAAAGTTTTCCACTTGTATCGCTAGCAACAGCATTAGACTTGTGTATTTTTGTCCCAACGTGGTCTTTTACATCGCTAATTCCTCCGTGTCCGATCGAAAAATCTTGTCTGCACAAGGTGCAATTCGCGTAGTTTTCACCCTTTTTTTTTTTTAATTAATGAAAAACCGTATTTTTTATCACTGCAACCGTAACCCGGAATAGGTTGATGAAAACCGTACGAATTACGGGAAAACCGGAGTAGTTGGCAGATATGGGGTTATTCAACTGCCGTACGAGTTAGCTATTCCGACTTGACTACAATTGACATTTTGTGAATGATTAAGACAGCCAATTCACTTTCAAAATGTACACAATTAGAATAGTGTTTTGTCCTTGTAGTATCTGTTAGACTACGGAAAAACATGTTTTTTTTCCTCCCTGTATAATTCTTGTAAACATGGGTCGACCATTGTGGACATTAAGTGTGACATGCACGCGTGTGACAACATGTATTTCACAAGAAATGACCCTTAAATCCGTCAATGGCATGCAAGGAGTACTCAGTGAGTACAAGACATCATGCCGAGTTGCTGTCAAAAGTTAGTTCTGACCTAAACCAGACGCTTAAGGAACACTCACATACACGAATGTGCTTTTACGTCAGGGCTATTCAACCGTCGTACGAGTTAGCTAATCCGACTTGACTACAATTGCCATTTTGTGAATGATTAGACAGCCAATTCACCTTCAAAACGTACATGTTTAGAATATTGTTGTGTCCTTGTAGTATCTGTTAGACTATGAAAAAACATGTTTTTTCGTATGGTAATTGGCGCAAGCAGACAGATAGTTGCTTGTGGACATTAAGTGTGACATGCACACATGTCCGTCCGTTAAATCCGTCAATGGCATGCAAGGAGTACTCCGTGAGTACCAGACATCATGCCGAGAGTTAGTTCCGACCTAAGCCAGACGCTTAAAGGAACACTCACATACACGAATGTGGCTTTACATCAGGGTTATTCAACCGTCGTACGAGTTAGCTATTCCGACTTGACTACAATTTACATTTTGTGAATGATTAGGCAGTCAATTCACCTTCAAAACGTAGACGTTTAGAATATTGTTTTGTCCTTGTAGTATCTTCTAGACTACGAAACAACATGTTTTTTCCATATGCTAATTGGTGCAAGCAGACAGATAGTTGCTTGTGGACATTAAGTGTGACATGCACACATGTCCGTCCGTTAAATCCGTCAATGGCATGCAAGGAGTACTCAGTGAGTACCAGACATCATGCCGAGAGTTAGTTCCGACCTAAACCAGACGCTTAAAGGAACACTCACATACACGAATGTGGCTTTACATCAGGGTTATTCAACCGTCGTACGAGTTAGCTAATCCGACTTGACTACAATTGACATTTTGTGAATGATTAAGACAGCCAATTCACTTTCAAAATGTACATGATTAGAATATCGTTTTGTCTTTGTAGTATCTGTCAGACTATGAAATAACATGTTTTTTTGTATAGTAATTGGCGCAAGCAGACAGATAGTTGCTTGTGGACATTAAGTGTGACATGCACACATGTCCGTCCGTTAAATCCGTCAATGGCATGCAAGGAGTACTCAGAGTTAGTTCTGACCTAAACCAGACTCTTAAAGGAACACTCACATACACGAATGTGGCTTTACATCAGGGTTATTCAACCGTCGTACGAGTTAGCTATTCCGACTTGACTACAATTGACATTTTGTGAATGATTAAGACAGCCAATTCACTTTCGAAATGTACACAATTACAATAGTGTTTTGTCCTTGTAGTATCTGTTAGACTATGAAATAACATGTTTTTTTTCGTATAATAATTGGCGCAAGCAGACAGATAGTTGCTTGTGGACATTAAGTGTTGCTTGTGGACATTAAGTGTGACATGCACACATGTCCATCCGTTATATCCGTCAATGGCATGCAAAGAGTACTCAGAGTTAGTTCTGACCTAAACCAGACGCTTAAAGGAACACTAACATAAACAAATGTGGCTTTACATCAGGGTTATTCAACCGTCGTACGAGTTAGCTAATCCGACTTGACTACAATTGACATTTTGTGAATGATTAAGACAGCCAATTCACTTTCAAAATGTACACAATTAGAATATTGTTTTGTCATTGTACTATCTGTTAGACTACGAAATAACATGTTTTTTTTTTTCTCCCTGTATAATTCTTGTAAACATGGGTCCACTATTGTGGACATTAAGTGTGACATGCACACGTGTGGAAACATGAATTCCACAAGAAAGGACCCTTAAATCCGTCAATGGCATGCAAGGAGTACTCAGTGAGTACCAGACATCATGCCGAGAGTTAGTTCTGACCTAAACCAGACGCTTAAGGAACACTCACATACACGAATGTGCTTTTACATCAGGGTTATTCAACCGTCGTACGAGTTAGCTATTCCGACTTGACTACAATTGACATTTTGTGAATGATTAAGACAGCCAATTCACCTTCGAAACGTACACGTTTAGAATATTGTTTTGTCCTTGTAGTATCTGCTAGACTATGAAATAACATGTTTTTTTGTATGGTAGTTGGCACAAGCAGACAGATGGTTGCTTGTGGACATTAAGTGTGACATGCACACATGTCCGTCCGTTAAATCCGTCAATGGCATGCAAGGAGTACTCAGTGAGTACCAGACATCATGCCGAGAGTTAGTTCTGACCTAAACCAGACGCTTAAAGGAACACTCACATACACGAATGTGGCTTTACATCAGGGTTATTCAACCGTCGTACGAGTTAGCTAATCCGACTTGACTACAATTTACATTTTGTGAATGATTAAGACAGCCAATTCACCTTCAAAACGTACACGATTAGAATATTCTTTTGTCCTTGTAGTATCTGTTAGACTACGAAATAACTTGTTTTTTCGTATGGTGATTGCATTCCTTTGGCGCAAGCAGAAAGATAGTTCTTTGTGGACATTGAGTGTGACATGAACACGGGTGAAAACACAAATTCCACAACAAAGGACCCACGATTACAATATTGTTTTGTCATTGTAGTATCTATTAGACTACGAAATAACTTGTTTTTTTCGTATGGTGATTACATTCCTTTGGCGCGAGCAGAAAGATAGTTCTTTGTGGACATTGAGTGTGACATGAACACGGGTGAAAACACAAATTCCACAAGAAAGGACCCACGATTACAATATTGTTTTGTCATTGTAGTATCTGTTAGACTACGAAATAACTTGTTTTTTCGTATGGTGATTGCATTCCTTTGAGCGCAAGCAGAAAGATAGTTCTTTGTGGACATTGAGTGTGACATGAACACGGGTGAAAACACAAATTCCACAACAAAGGACCCACGATTACAATATTGTTTTGTCATTGTAGTATCTGTTAGACTACGAAATAACTTGTTTTTTTTCGTATGGTGATTACATTCCTTTGAGCGCAAGCAGGAAGATAGTTCTTTGTGGACATTGAGTGTGACATGAACACGGGTGAAAACACAAATTCCACAAGAAAGGACCCACGATTAGAATATTGTTTTGTCATTGTAGTATCTGTTAGACTATGAAATAACTTGTTTTTTCGTATGGTGATTACATTCCTTTGAGCGCAAGCAGAAAGATAGTTCTTTGTGGACAATGAGTGTGACATGCACACAGGTGAAAACACAAATTCCACAACAAAGGACCCACGATTAGAATATTGTTTTGTCATTGTAGTATCTGTTAGACTACGAAATAACTTGTTTTTTTCGTATGGTGATTACATTCCTTTGGCGCAAGCAGAAAGATAGTTCTTTGTGGACATTGAGTGTGACATGAACACGGGTGAAAACACAAATTCCACAAGAAAGGACCCACGATTAGAATATTGTTTTGTCATTGTAGTATCTGTTAGACTACGAAATAACTTGTTTTTTCGTATGTTGATTGCATTCCTTTGAGCGCAAGCAGAAAGATAGTTCTTTGTGGACATTGAGTGTGACATGAACACGGGTGAAAACACAAATTCCACAACAAAGGACCCACGATTACAATATTGTTTTGTCATTGTAGTATCTGTTAGACTACGAAATAACTTGTTTTTTTCGTATGGTGATTACATTCCTTTGGCGCAAGCAGAAAGATAGTTCTTTGTGGACATTGAGTGTGACATGAACACGGGTGAAAACACAAATTCCACAACAAAGGACCCACGATTACAATATTGTTTTGTCATTGTAGTATCTGTTAGACTACGAAATAACTTGTTTTTTCGTATGGTGATTACATTCTTTTGAGCGCAAGCAGAAAGATAGTTCTTTGTGGACATTGAGTGTGACATGAACACGGGTGAAAACACACATTCCACAACAAAGGACCCACGATTACAATATTGTTTTGTCATTGTAGTATCTGTTAGACTACGAAATAACTTGTTTTTTCGTATGGTGATTACATTCCTTTGAGCGCAAGCAGAAAGATAGTTCTTTGTGGACATTGAGTGTGACATGAACACGGGTGAAAACACAAATTCCACAACAAAGGACCCACGATTACAATATTCTTTTGTCCTTGTAGTATCTGTTAGACTACGAAATAACATGTTTTTTTTTTTTTTTTTTAACCGTATAATGGAAGGAGACTGATATTTCTTGTAAACATGGGTCCACCATTGTGGACTTTAAGTGTGACATGCCATACTTGCCATGGACCTGGCAAATACAATCCTATTGACTTGTTGATCATAAGTGGAACTAAAATGGTCCACTTCACCTCACCTTTGAATTCAAGGTTCTTCCCCCACTTGAAGACGTCGTCATTTGCCAAAAGCCTCCTGAGACTGTCTTGGTTCTTGGAGAACACGCTGTAGACGTCAGGAAGGTCCCCGAGGCTGCTCCCAGTCCCCAAGTCCTTAGGAAGGGTTGGTATCAAATACTGAATAGAGGCTATAGTAACCCTGACACGGGTGCTACTTTACCTGGCTTTGACGGTAGCACACGGCAGTGCTGAATGTGGGCCACGAGTCCACGCACATCTTCAGCCGGAAGGTGTTCTTTCCCAGCATGTGACACAGTCCACCCAGTACCTGGAACACGACCGCAAAGTTCTGTAAACCGTTGGATTGTGCAATAAAAAAACCACACAAAATCTGACTATTTACATAAACGGACTGAGGTAGTTCTCTGGTCAGAATGGTTTTCATCAGAAGAAGGTCCTTGCAGGCTTTTAAGATCTTCATGTCGGGTCCCCAGGTTCCTCACGTCTGCTTGGATTTTCTTCTACCAGTTTGCAAAGTGGATACTGTCACTAATATCAATATTGGTATTGCGTCTCGACAAACTCGTTAATCCGGCTCTAATTAAGCGAGTCATTCAAACAAAGCACTAATATGTTCAAACTACAAGTGTTCACTAAGAAGAAGAATCATGATAAATGTCTTGAAACTTCCATCCATCCATCTTCTTCCGCTTATCCGAGGTCGGGTCGCGGGGGCAGCAGCCTAAGCAGGGAAGCCCAGACTTCCCTCTCCCCAGCCACTTCGTCCAGCTCCTCCCGGGGGATCCCGAGGCGTTCCCAGGCCAGCCGGGACACATAGTCTTCCCAACGTGTCCTGGGTCTTCCTCGTGGCCTCCTACCGGTCGGACGTGCCCTAAACACCTCCTTAGGGAGGCGCTCGGGTGGCATCCTGACCAGATGCCCGAACCACCTCATCTGGCTCCTCTCGATGTGGAGGAGCAGCGGCTTTACTTTGAGCCCCCCCCCCGGATGACAGAGCTTCTCACCCTATCTCTAAGGGAGAGCCCCGCCACCCGGCGGAGGAAACTCTTTTGGGCCGCTTGTACCCGTGATCTTGTCCTTTCGGTCATAACCCAAAGCTCATGACCATAGGTGAGGATGGGAACGTAGATCGACCGGTAAATTGAGAGCTTTGCCTTCCGGCTCAGCTCCTTCTTCACCACAACAGATCGATACAGCGCCCGCATTACTGAAGACGCTGCACCGATCCGCCTGTCGATCTCACGATCCACTCTTCCCTCACTCGTGAACAAGACTCCGAGGTACTTGAACTCCTCCACTTGGGGCAAGATCTCCTCCCCAACCCGGAGATGGCACTCCACCCTTTTCCGGGCGAGAACCATGGACTCGGACTTGGAGGTGCTGATTCTCATCCCAGTCGCTTCACACTCGGCTGCGAACCGATCCAGCGAGAGCTGAAGATCCTGGCCAGATGAAGCCATCAGGACCACATCATCTGCAAAAAGCAGAGACCTAATCCTGCAGCCACCAAACCGGATCCCCTCAACGTCTTGACTGCGCCTAGAAATTCTGTCCGTAAAAGTTATGAACAGAATCGGTGACAAAGGGCAGCCTTGGCGGAGTCCAACCCTCACCGGAAACGTGTCCGACTTACTGCCGGCAATGCGGACCAAGCTCTGACACTGATCATACAGGGAGCGGACCGCCACAATCAGACAGTCCGAAACCCCATACTCTCTGAGCACTCCCCACAGGACTTCTTGAAACTTAAAAAAATATATATATGTATTTAATATTTGTATATTTGTTTATTAACTGTTCTGATACAAACAGAGAACAAAGGAATTCAACTGCTATGATTCACCGTTTCCCAAAAAAACCCAATTTGAAATGTGGACTCGTCAGACCACAGGACACTTTTCCACTTTGCATCAGTCCATCTATATTTCCGGGTGTTGTTGATAAATGGCTTTGGCTTTGCATAGTAGAGTTTTGCAAAAAAAAGTTGGCAACTTATGTTGCTCCAAAACCTGTGTGTACCCATCCATCCATTTTCTACCGCTTATTCCCTTTGGGGTCGCGGGGGGCGCTGGAGCCTATCTCAGCTACAATCGGGCGGAAGGCGGGGTACACCCTGGACAAGTCGCCACCTCATCGCAGGGCCAACACAGATAGACAGACAACATTCACACTCACATCCACACACTATTTAGTGTTGCCAATCAACCTATCCCCAGGTGCATGTCTTTGGAGGTGGGAGGAAGCCGGAGTACCCGGAGGGAACCCACGCAGTCACGGGGAGAACATGCAAACTCCACACAGAAAGATCCCGAGCCCGGGATTGAACCCAAGACTACTCAGGACCTTCGTATTGTGAGGCAGATGCACTACCTTTCAGCATTAATGGTGCCTTCACAGATGTGTAAGTTACCCATGCCTTGGGCACTAATGCACCCCCATACCATCACACATGCTGGCTTTTGAACAGTCCGGATGGTTCTTTTCCTCTTTGTTCCGGAGAACACTGCGTCCACAGTTTCCAAAAACAATTTGAAATGTGGCAAGGCCCCGGGGGGTGGATGAGATCCGCCCGGAGTTCCTTAAGGCTCTGGATGTTGTGGGGCTGTCTTGGTTGACAAGATTCTGCAACATCGCGTGGACATCGGGGGCGGTACCTCTGGATTGGCAGACCGGGGTGGTGGTTCCTCTCTTTAAGAAGGGGAACCGGAGGGTGTGTTCCAACTATCGTGGGATCACACTCCTCAGCCTTCCCGGTAAGGTCTATTCAGGTGTACTGGAGAGGAGGCTACGCCGGATAGTCGAACCTCGGATTCAGGAGGAACAGTGTGGTTTTCGTCCTGGTCGTGGAACTGTGTACCAGCTCTATACTCTCGGCAGGGTCCTTGAGGGTGCATGGGAGTTTGCCCAACCAGTCTACATGTGCTTTGTGGACTTGGAGAAGGCATTCGACCGTGTCCCTCGGGAAGTCCTTTGGGGAGTGCTCAGAGAGTATGGGGTAACGGACTGTCTGATTGTGGCGGTCCGCTCCCTGTATGATCAGTGTCAGAGCTTGGTCCGCATTGCCGGCAGTAAGTCGGACACGTTTCCAGTGAGGGTTGGACTCCGCCAAGGCTGCCCTTTGTCACCCATTCTGTTCATAACCTTTATGGACAGAATTCCTAGGCGCAGTCAGGGCGTTGAGGGGATCCGGTTTGGTGGCTGCAGGATTAGGTCTCTGCTATTTGCAGATGATGTGGTCCTGATGGCTTCATCCGGCCAAGATCTTCAGCTCTCACTGGATCGGTTTGCAGCCGAGTGTGAAGCGACTGGGATGGGAATCAGCACCTCCAAGTCCGAGTCCATGGTTCTCTCCCGGAAAAGGGTGGAGTGCCATCTCCGGGTTGAGGAGGAGATCTTGCCCCAAGTAGAGGAGTTCAAGTACCTCGGAGTCTTGTTCACGGGTGGGGGAAGAGTGGATCGTGAGATCGACAGGCGGATCGGTGCGGCGTCTTCAGTAATGCGGACGCTGTATCGATCCGTTGTGGTGAAGAAGGAGCTGAGCCGGAAGGCAAAGCTCTCGATTTACCGGTCGATCTACGTTTCCATCCTCACCTATGGTCATGAGCTTTGAGTCATGACCAAAAGGACAAGATCACGGGTACAAGCGGCCAAAATGAGTTTCCTCCGCCGAGTGGCGGGGCTCTCCCTTAGAGATAGGGTGAGAAGCTCTGTCATTCGGGGGGAGCTCAAAGTAAAGCCGCTGCTCCTCCACATCGAGAGGAGCCAGATGAGGTGGTTCGGGCATCTGGTCAGGATGCCACCCGAACGCCTCCCTAGGAAGATGTTTTGGGCACGTCCGACCGGTAGGTAGCCACGGGGAAGACCCAGGACACGCTGGGAAGACTATCTCTCCCGGCTGGCCTGGGAACGCCTCGGGATCCCGGGGGAGGAGCTGGACGAAGTGGCTGGGGAGAGGGAAGTCTGGGCTTCCCTGCTTAAGCTGCTGCCCCCGCGACCCGACCTCGGATAAGCGGAAGAAGACGGATGGATGGATGGATGGAATTTGAAATGTGGACTCGTCAGACCACAGGACACTTTTCCACTTTGCATCAGTCCATCATAGGTGAGCTCGGGCCCAGCGAAGCCGGCAACGTTTCCGGGTGTTGTTGGTAAATGGCTTTGGCTTCGCATATTACAGTTTTAACTTGCACTTACAGATGTAGCGACAAACTGTAGTTACTGACAGTGGTTTTCCGAAGTGTTCCTAAGCCCATGTGGTGATATCCTTTACACACCGATGTCGCTTTTTGATGCCGTACCGCCTGAGGGATCTTAGGTCCGTAATGTCATCGCTTACGTGCAGTGATTTCTCCGGATTCTCTGGACCTTTTGACGATATTACGGAGCGTGGACGGTGAAATCCCTAAATTCCTTGCAATAGCTGGTTGAGAAATGTTGTTCTCAAACAATTTGCTCAGACATTTGTTGACAAAGTGGTGACCCTCGCCCCGTCCTTGTTTGTGATTGACTGAGCATTTCACGGAAGCTGCTTTTATACCCAATCATGGCACCCACCTGTTCCCAATTAGCCCGTTCACCTGTGGGATGTTCCAACATTTCAGACTTAAACCATAGGTCCATCACCCGACTGGCAAAAACAATAGTCCAGGATATCACTCACCCACTACACCGATACGTAATCCCACTACCATCAGGGCGCAGGTACAGAACTATTAAATTCCGGAGGGCCCGCCTCAGGAAAAGTTTTATCCCTGCAGCTATAGCCGCCCTCAACAGCAGGCCCGGCCGACCTGTCTGACAAGCCTGTAAATGTCTGTTGGTCATGTATGATGTCTTTTTGTTATTTTTTTTTAATTTTTTAATTTTTTAATTTTTTTTTTGTGATGTGTAATGTCAATTGTTTAAATGTTCGGCAGTGACAATGAATTTCCCCAAAGGGGACCAATAAATCTAAATCGAATCTAAATCTAAAATCTACGTAAGCGTTGGAAGAGCATTCCTCAACTTCCTCAGTCTTTTTTGCCACCCGTGCCAGCTTTTTTTAAAACATGTTGCAGGCATCACATTCAAAAATGAGCTAATATTTGCAAAAACATATTTTAGTTTGCCTGAACTCATGTGACTCCACGCCCTTGGGTGAATAATGACATGGCACAATAAATGGCTTGTTAAATAAACACTGCAGGGCTGTACTTCAAAGTAGTAGTATTTGTGTATTCATAGTAATATTTCAAAAAGTGTTTGAGTTCACTCAAGTTCTACATCATAAAAGGAAAATATGACTTTTGAAACTTAGCGTGACTTTTAGTGCTAAACTTCCTGTGCAATTTTCATTATTCATTCGATCTGGCAGTTTCCCTTCAAAACTGGGCTTTCCAAGGTGTGTTAGCATTCTAATATTAGCATGGTAGATTTTTTATTTTATTTTATTTTACAGATTTTGCAGGTATACAGCTCAGCGTCAAATATTTTGTTACTTGACGAATGCTACCAGTTAGCATGCGAACCTAATAGGCTAGCATTTTTTAAGCAAATTTGACAGGTATAGACCACTGTCATATTATATATTATTTTTCAAATAATCTTTGCAGAGTACTATGCAGTAGTACACATACAGTAGTAGTAGTACACATACAGTAGTAGTAGTGCTCATACAGTAGTAGTAGTACACATACAGTAGTAGTAGTACACATACAGTAGTAGTAGTACACATACAGTAGTAGTAGTAGTACACAAACAGTAGTAGTAGTACACCTACAGTAGTAGTAGTACACATACAGTAGTAGTAGTAGTACACATACAGTAGTAGTAGTAGTACACAAACAGTAGTAGTAGTACACCTACAGTAGTAGTAGTGCACATACAGTAGTAGTAGTAGTAGTACATATACAGTAGTAGTAGTGCTCATACTGTAGTAGTAGTACACATACAGTAGTAGTAGTGCTCATACAGTAGTAGTAGTACACCTACAGTAGTAGTAGTACACATACAGTAGTAGTAGTAGTACACATACAGTAGTAGTAGTAGTACACAAACAGTAGTAGTAGTACACCTACAGTAGTAGTAGTGCACATACAGTAGTAGTAGTAGTAGTACATATACAGTAGTAGTAGTGCTCATACTGTAGTAGTACACATACAGCAGTAGTAGTACACATACAGTAGTAGTAGTGCTCATACAGTAGTAGTAGTACACATACAGTAGTAGTAGTACACATACAGTAGTAGTAGTGCTCATACAGTAGTAGTAGTACACATACAGTAGTAGTAGTAGTACACATACAGTAGTAGTAGTAGTACACATACAGTAGTAGTAGTACACCTACAGTAGTAGTAGTGCACATACAGTAGTAGTACACATACAGTAGTAGTAGTAGCAATAGTACACATACAGTAGTAGTAGTAAACAAACAGTAGTAGTAGTGAACATACAGTAGTAGTAGTACACATACAGTAGTAGTAGCAGCACACATACAGTAGTAGTAGTACACATACAGTAGTAGTAGTACACATACAGTAGTAGTAGCAGCACACATACAGTAGTAGTAGTAGTAGTGCACATACAGTAGTAGTAGTAGTAGTAGTACATATACAGTAGTAGTAGTGCTCATACTGTAGTAGTAGTACACATACAGTAGTAGTAGTGCTCATACAGTAGTAGTAGTAGTACACATACAGTAGTAGTACATAAACAGTAGTAGTAGTACACCTACAGTAGTAGAAGCAGGACACATACAGTAGTAGTAGTAGTAGTACACATACAGTAGTAGTAAATGATAAAATAAATAAATGGGTTGTACTTGTATAGCGCTTTTCTACCTTCAAGGTACTCAAAGCGCTTTGACACTACTTCCACATTTACCCATTCACACACACATTCACACATTGATGGAGGGAGCTGCCATGCAAGGCGCTAACCAGCACCCATCAGGAGCAAGGGTGAAGTGTCTTGCTCAGGACACAACGGACATGACGAGGTTGGTACTAGGTGGGGATTGAACCAGGGACCCTCGGGTCGCGCACGGCCACTCTTCCACTGCGCCACGCCGTCCCAGCACATACAGTAGTAGTACATATACAGTAGTAGTAGTGCTCATACTGTAGTAGTAGTACACATACAGTAGTAGTAGTGCTCATACAGTAGTAGTAGTACACATACAGTAGTAGTAGTAGTACACAAACAGTAGTAATAGTACACCTACAGTAGTAGAAGCAGGACACATACAGTAGTAGTAGTAGTAGTACATATACAGTAGTAGTAGTGCCCATACTGTAGTAGTAGTGCACATACAGTAGTAGTAGTAGTACATATACAGTAGTAGTAGTGCTCATACTGTAGTAGTAGTACACATACAGTAGTAGTGCTCATACAGTAGTAGTAGTACACATACAGTAGTAGTAGTAGTACACAAACAGTAGTAGTAGTAGTACACCTACAGTAGTAGTAGTGCACATACAGTAGTAGTACATATACAGTAGTAGTAGTAGTAGCAATAGTACACATACAGTAGTAGTAGTACACAAACAGTAGTAGTAGTGTACATACAGTAGTAGTAGTACACATACAGTAGTAGTAGCAGCACCCATACAGTAGTAGCAGTAGTAGTGCACATACAGTAGTAGTACATATACAGTAGTAGTAGTGCTCATACTGTAGTAGTAGTACACATACAGTAGTAGTAGTGCTCATACAGTAGTAGTAGTACAAATACAGTAGTAGTAGTGCTCATACAGTAGTAGTAGTACACATACTGTAGTAGTAGTAGTACACAAACAGTAGTAGTAGTACACCTACAGTAGTAGTAGTGCACATACAGTAGTAGTACATATACAGTAGTCGTAGTAGCAATAGTACACATACAGTAGTAGTAGTACACAAACAGTAGTAGTAGTGCACATACAGTAGTAGTAGTACACATACAGTAGTAGTAGCAGCACACATACAGTAGTAGTAGTAATAGTGTACATACAGTAGTAGTAGTAGTAGTAGTACTACATATACAGTAGTAGTAGTGCTCATACTGTAGTAGTAGTACACATACAGTAGTAGTAGTGCACATACAGTAGTAGTAGTGCACATACAGTAGTAGTAGTACACATACAGTAGTAGTAGTAGTGCACATACAGTAGTAGTAGTAGTAGTAGTACATATACAGTAGTAGTAGTGCTCATACTGTAGTAGTAGTACACAAACAGTAGTAGTAGTGCTCATACAGTAGTAGTAGTACACATACAGTAGTAGTAGTAGTACACAAACAGTAGTAGTAGTAGTACACCTACAGTAGTAGTAGCAGCACACATACAGTAGTAGTAGTAGTAGTGCACATACAGTAGTAGTAGTAGTACAAATACAGTAGTATTAGTGGCCATACAGTAGTAGTAGTACACATACAGTAGTAGTAATGCTCATACAGTAGTAGTAGTGCTCATACTGTAGTAGTAGTACACCTACAGTAGTAGTAGTGCACATACAGTAGTAGTAGTAGTAGTACATATACAGTAGTAGTAGTGCTCATACTGTAGTAGTAGTACACCTACAGTAGTAGTAGTGCACATACAGTAGTAGTAGTAGTAGTACATATACAGTAGTAGTAGTGCTCATACTGTAGTAGTAGTACACATGCAGTAGTAGTAGTGCTCATACAGTAGTAGTAGTACACATACAGTAGTAGTAGTGCTCATACAGTAGTAGTAGTGCTCATACTGTAGTAGTAGTACACCTACAGTAGTAGTAGTGCACATACAGTAGTAGTAGTAGTACATATACAGTAGTAGTAGTGCTCATACTGTAGTAGTAGTAGTACACATACAGTAGTAGTAGTGCTCATACAGTAGTAGTAGTACACATACAGTAGTAGTAGTAGTACACAAACAGTAGTAGTAGTACACCTACAGTAGTAGTAGTGCACATACAGTAGTAGTACATATACAGTAGTAGTAGTAGCAATAGTACACATACAGTAGTAGTAGTGCACAAACAGTAGTAGTAGTGCACATACAGTAGTAGTAGTACACATACAGTTGTAGTAGTACACATAGAGTAGTAGTAGTAGCACACATACAGTAGTAGTAGTAGTAGTGCACATACAGTAGTAGTAGTAGTAGTACATATACAGTAGTAGTAGTGCTCATACAGTAGTAGTAGTACACATACAGTAGTAGTAGTAGTAGTAGTAATAGTAGCACACACACAGTAGTAGTAGTAGTAGTAGTAATAGTAGCACACATACAGTAGTAGTAGTAGTAGTGCATATACAGTAATCGTAGTACACATACAGTAGTAGTAGTGCACATACAGTAGTAGTAGTAGTACATATACAGTAGTAGTAGTGCTCATACTGTAGTAGTAGTACACATGCAGTAGTAGTAGTGCTCATACAGTAGTAGTAGTAGTACACATACAGTAGTAGTAGTGCTCATACAGTAGTAGTAGTGCTCATACTGTAGTAGTAGTAGTACACCTACAGTAGTAGTAGTGCACATACAGTAGTAGTAGTAGTAGTACATATACAGTAGTAGTAGTGCTCATACTGTAGTAGTAGTACACATACAGTAGTAGTAGTGCTCATACAGTAGTAGTAGTACACATACAGTAGTAGTAGTAGTACACAAACAGTAGTAGTAGTACACCTACAGTAGTAGTAGTGCACATACAGTAGTAGTACATATACAGTAGTAGTAGTAGCAATAGTACACATACAGTAGTAGTAGTAAACAAACAGTAGTAGTAGTGCACATACAGTAGTAGTAGTAGCACACATACAGTAGTAGTAGTAGTAGTGCACATACAGTAGTAGTAGTAGTAGTACATATACAGTAGTAGTAGTGCTCATACAGTAGTAGTAGTACACATACAGTAGTAGTAGTAGTACACAAACAGTAGTAGTAGTAGTACACCTACAGTAGTAGTAGTGCACATACAGTAGTAGTACATATACAGTAGTAGTAGTAGCAATAGTACACATACAGTAGTAGTAGTAAACAAACAGTAGTAGTAGTACACATACAGTAGTAGTAGCAGCACCCATACAGTAGTAGTAGTATACAAACAGTAGTAGTAGTGCACATACAGTAGTAGTAGTACACATACAGTAGTAGTAGCAGCACCCATACAGTAGTAGTAGTAGTAGTGCACATACAGTAGTAGTAGTAGTAGTAGTAGTAGTACATATACAGTAGTAGTAGTGCTCATACTGTAGTAGTAGTACACATACAGTAGTAGTAGTGCTCATACAGTAGTAGTAGTACACATATAGTAGTAGTAGTGCACATACAGTAGTAGTAGTACACATACAGTAGTAGTAGTAGTAGTAGTAGTAGTAGTGCACATACCGTAATAGTAGCACACATAAGGTAGTAGTAGTAGTGCATATACAGTAATCGTAGTACACATACAGTAGTATTAGTGGCCATACAGTAGTAGTAGTACACATACAGTAGTAGTACACATGTAGTAGTAGTAGTAGTAATGACCATACAGTAGTAGTAGTACACATACAGTAGTAGTACACATACAGTAGTAGTAGTGACCATACAGTAGTAGTAGTACACATACAGTAGTAGTAGTACACATACAGTAGTAGTAGTACACATACAGTAGTAGTACACATACAGTAGTAGTAGTGACCATACAGTAGTAGTAGTACACATACAGTAGTAGTAGTACACATACAGTAGTAGTAGTACACATACAGTAGTAGTACACATACAGTAGTAGTAGTGACCATACAGTAGTAGTAGTACACATACAGTAGTAGTACACATACAGTAGTAGTAGTGACCATACAGTAGTAGTAGTACACATACAGTAGTAGTAGTGACCATACAGTAGTAGTAGTACACATACAGTAGTAGTACACATACAGTAGTAGTAGTACACATACATTAGTAGTAGTAGTCCAGTGACGTGCGGTGAGGTTGATGGCTGGTGAGGCACTGACTTCATCACAGTCAGATTTACAAACATATGAACCCTAAAGAGTATCTTATTCACCATTTGATTGGCAGCAGTTAACGGGTTATGTTTAAAAGCTCATACCAGCATTCTTCCCTGCTTGGCACTCAGCATCAAGGCTTGGAATTGGGGGTTAAATCACCAAAAATGATTCCCGGGCGCGGCGCCCCTGCTGCCCACTGCTCCCCTCACCTCCCAGGGGGAGTTACATTTGACATTTAAATTTAACAGATTTATACTTAACATTTAGATTGAGATGTATTGTTTACATTTAATAATTAGATTTAGACTTAACATTTAGATAAAAAAAAATGTATTTAAAATTTTTGATTTGATGTTTAAATTGAACGATTAGTTTTATATTGATCATTTCGATTTAACAATATGAAACTGAATCAATGTTTACTTTTACCAAATTGATTAAACATTTAGATTTTAGATTGATCATTCAGATTTAACAATTAGATTTAACGTTTGTTTTTTAAATGTAATAATTGCATTTATTATAATGCATGTTATCATTAACAAATATATTTTTAATTAATATTTAAATTTGCCATTTAAATTTAACAAATTTATACTTAACATTTAGATTGAGATGTATTGTTTACATTTAATAATTAGATTTAGACTTAACATTTAGATTAAAAAAATGGATTTAACATTTTTGATTTGATGTTTGGATTGAAAAATTAGTTTTAGATTGATCATTTAGATTTAACAATATGATTCTGAATCAATGTTTACTTTTACCAAATTGATTAAACATTTAGATTGTAGATTAATCATTCAGATTTAACAATTAGATTAAACGTTTCTTTTTTAAATGTAATAATTGCATTTATTATAATGCATGTTATCATTAACAAATATATTTTAAATTCATATTTACATTTGACATTTAAATTTAACAGATTTATACTTAACATTTAGATTGAGATGTATTGTTTACATTTAATAATTATATTTAGACTTAACATTTAGATTAAAAACATTGATTTAACATTTTTGATTTGATGTTTGGATTAAACAATTAGTTTTAGATTGATCATTTAGATTTAACAACTAGATTTAACGTTTGTTTTTTAAATGTAATAATTGCATTTATTATAATGCATGTTATCATTAACAAATATATTTTTAATTCACATTTACATTTGACATTTACATTTAACAGATTTATGCTTAACATTTAGATTGAGATGTATTGTTTACATTTAATAATTATATTTAGACTTAACATTTAGATTAAAAAATGGATTTAAAATTTTTGATTTGATGTTTAGATTGAACAATTAGTTTTAGAATGATCATTTAGATTTAACAATATGATTCTGAATCAATGTTTACTTTTGCCAAATTGATTAAACATTTAGATTGTAGATTGATCATTCAGATTTAACAATTAGATGTAACGTTTGTTTTTTAAATGTAATAATTGCATTTATTATAATGCATGTTATCATTAACAAATATATTTTAAATTCATATTTACATTTGCCATTTAAATATAACAGATGTGTACTTAACATGTATTGTTTACATTTAATAATTAGATTTCGACTTAACATTTAGATTACAAACATTGATTTAACTTTTCCGATTTGATGTTTGGATTGAACAATTAGTTTCAGATTGATCATTTAGATTCAACAATTCGATTCTGAATCAACGTTCACTTTTATCTAATTTGATTTAACATTTAGATTTTATACTGATCATTTAGTTTTAACAATTGGATTTTGAATCAACGATTACTATTAACAATTAGATCCAACATCTAGATTTGAGATTGATCGTGTAGATTTAACAATTAGATTCAACATTTGAAATTTAGATTGAAAATTTGGATTAACAACTTAACGTAAAAAAACAATCTAAATGTGCGAAGACTAAATGTATCCATTATTTATGTCAAACATCTGCATCCTAAGTGCAGGTTTGATCAAGTGAAACGAGTCAAACACGGAATAAAAACACAAACCTGTTTATTGTTAGCTGTTTGGAATGGACTTCTTCAAAATGAAGCGGAGTGGTAATTTCTTTTTTGGCGACCTAAAATGAATTGAAACAGAAAACAATTGTTTTATCTCCATATCTAGATTTGTGTTCATTTGGCACGTCGACCATTCCTGCGCACATTTCCCTGAAATGTTGATGTATTTTAACTATTTTTGCACAAAACAAGCCGACCCTCGTCTCGTTCGTGACCTCTGACCCCGGATGAAAGCGCTCCAACAAACTTTACAACTGACTTATCGGGGGGGGGGGGTGATTAACCTCGGCTTTTAATGCAGAGTGTGTGTGTGATCTCAGCTGCAGCCGTTAATTAAAAAGATTCTAATAAAACCAAGGATGGAGCTAATTACATAAAAGGTCTTCACCTGAATATATTCTCTTTGTTTACGCATACTTATTGGGAAGCATCCCATCCATCAAAGATGGAAATCAGCCCCGAGTCCAAGGCCGAATGGTTCATTTTTAATTCAATCACAATTTTATACTTTAACAAACCGTCACTCTAAGGCAGCGGCGACCAACCCGAGACCGTTTGGAAACAATTGAGGTATGTAAACCAAACAAATTTACGAATTATATCTGTGTAAATAACTCATTTCACAACGTACAGTATGTACTTGCAGCGTGTATATCAAAACTTAATGGAGGTTTTTGAAAGTTTTTTTTAGAGCGATTTATAGCATTTTCCCTTTAAGAAAAACTGTATTTAAAAAAAAAAAAAAAAAAATCCTTGTGTAAGACAAAAACACACACTGTGTGTAATTCCCTTTTCTGTGATTTTCAGATGGTAAAAAACTGCTAGCATGAGGCAGCTGACAATGCAATTAAACAAGTAAGTATATATGTAATGTAGTAACAGACACATTCACAATAACATGTATTATTTGCAGTATTTTTGAGCCTGAGTCCAAGGAGGACGATCTACAAGACTGACTCCAGTGGATTCTTCACTCATCACACCATTTGTAAGTTTTACAATATAACTAAAACAATTCTTAGTTACTAAAGTGTCCCATGTGTGATGTCTGCCAGATGGTAAACAACTGCTAGCATGAGGCAGCTAAAAATGCAATCAAACAAGGTTTTATATGCATGCTGTAAGTATATATGCAATGTAGTAACAGACACAATCACAATAACTAGGGATGTCCGATAATGGCTTTTTGCCGATATCTGATATTCCGATATTGTCCAACTCTTTAATTACCGATACTGATATCAACCGATATCGATATTAACCGATATATACAGTCGTGGAATTAACACATTATTATGCTTAATTTGGACAACCAGGTATGGTGAAGATAAGGTTCTTTTTTAAAAAAAAATCATAAAATAAAATAAGATAAATAAAATAAAAACATTTTCTTGAATAAAAAAGAAAGTAAAACAATATAAAAACAGTTACATAGAAACTAGTAATTAATGAAAATTAGTCAAATTAAGTGTTAAATGTTAGTACTATTAGTGGATCCCTAGCAGACTGTATTGATATATATTGATATATAATGTAGGAACCTACCAGAATATTAATAACAGAAAGAAACAACCCTTTTGTGTGAATGAGTGTAAATGGGGGAGGGAGGTGCTTTGGGTTGGTGCACTTATTGTAAGTGTATCTTGTGTTTTTATGTTGATTTAATAAAAAAAAACGAAAAAAAAAAAACGGAAAAAAAAAACCCGATACCGATAATAAAAAAAACGATACCGATAATTTCCGATATTACATTTTAACGCATATAACGGCCGATAATATCGGCCTGCCGATATTATCGGACATCTCTAACAATAACATGTATTTTTTGCAGTATTTTTGAGCCTGAGTACAAGGAGGACGATCTACAAGACTGACTCCAGTGGATTCTTCACTCACCACCCCATTTGTAAGTTTTACAATATAATTAAAGCAATTCTAAGTTACTAAAGCGTCCCATGTATGATGTCTGTAGGACATGTATATTTGTACGTGCTATCGTAATGTATTGACACTAGCGTCATTAGCATGAGCTAATATCTTAACACGTTTTCGAGTGTCAGTGTTAGTATTTCTAATTAACAAAGGCATTATTTTTGTATTGTTTCAGTTTGACAAATTCCTCAGTAAATTCACCAAAACGTCACCGTGGAGTTATTGAGTCTGTTTAGCTGATTGGAGAGCTAGCTTGCGCAGCTAGCGGGTCCATGACGATGACTTCTGTTTTGTTTGATCAGCCGTTTTACTACCGTGTTACAGACATCGTTTGGATTGATTGATTGATTGAAACTTTTATTAGTAGATTGCACAATACAGTACATATTCCGTACAATTGACCACTAAAAGGTAACACCCCAATACGTTTTTCAACTTGTTTAAGTCGGGGTCAACGTTAATCAATTCATGGAAATAATTTAGGTACGTAAATAAACATTTACAAAATATTTTGGTCCGGGTAACTGATTTATTTATTTTTTCTAAAATGTTGTCGTGGGGGGGCGTGGCCTGCGGACCTGCAGCAGAGCGGGGTGTGTCAAGATCGACTTCGAGATTAGTGACAGGTGCGTAGATGACACAGCTGAACATGGCTGAAAAGCACAACTTATTGCAAAATGAATCGTTGTTCGCAAAGATGAACACGGCTGTCATGTCCGTCATTGGTGGTCCTGAGAACCCGGAGGAGCAAGACCTCCACAGTTGTGGTTGCGACTTTTACATCGGTGCACTCTATAGTCCGGAAAATAGGGTAAATACAGGGTTATTTCAACTTATGTTATTAGGAGTATGTTTAGATACCAGCTGTCTCTCGGCTTTTTGTTATGCTTCTAAAATTTAGTGGGTGCGGCTTATTTACCGGTGCACCTTATAGCATACTTGCCAACCCTCCCGGATTTTCCGGGAGACTCCCGAAATTCAGCGCCTCTCCCGAAAACCTCCCGGGACAAATATTCTCCCGAAAATCTCCCGAAATTCAGGCGGAGCTGGAGGCCACGCCCCCTCCAGCTCCATGCGGACCTGAGTGACGTCAGGTGCGCAACACCACGTAAATCGTTGGCCAACCAAAAAGTAACCGCAGTACGCTATAGCCAACATTCACCAGGAGATGGCAACGGACAAACATAGATCACTCTATTACATTATTCCCCTTTTAGAAATGTATAGAAGTTACTCAAAATAAATAAACAACCCAACCAAAAAAATGCAGCAGCTCAATTAAAAAACTGTACTTAAGCCACATTCTTTTCTTTTTTTTTTTTTAGTACTGAACTCTTAACCCTCATTTGTAAAAAAAAAAATAACATGCTTATTATACAAACGGTATTTGTACACCTTTAACACAGATTTTTATACTGTCTTCAGAGATTCAGTTTTTTTGGTGGTACTCGAAACCTTTCTGGGTACCTGCGAAAGGGTGTTCAGCATGGTTAGAAAAATAGTGACAGAGAATAGAACAAGGATGGACAATTCAACCCTTAACTCAACAATGAGTAGATGAGTGTTATGTGTGTGTATACGTGTAAATAAATGAACACTGAAATTCAAGTATTTATTTTATTTTTTATATATATATATATATCCATCCATCCATCCATTTTCTACCGCTTATTCCCTTTGGGGTCGCGGGGGGCGCTGGAGCCTATCTCAGCTACAATCGGGCGGAAGGCAGGGTACACCCTGGACAAGTCGCTACCTCATCACAGTCTTACATATATATATATATATATATATATATATATATATATATATATATATATATATATATATATATATATATATATATATATATATATATATATATATATATATATATGTATATGTATATATATATATATATATATATATATATATATATATATATATATATATATATATATGTATGTGTGGGAAAAAAATCACAAGACTATTTCATCTCTACAGGCCTGTTTCATGAGGGGGGGTTCCCTCAATCATCAGGAGATTTTAATGGGAGCATTCACATACCATGGTTTATATAGGGCACAGAGTGGGTGGGTACAGGCTGGCGTAGGGGCGTGGTGATTGGCTCATGTGTTACCTAGGAGGTGTTTCCGTCTGTGGCGGCATGCTGTTACAATTTTGCTGCGCTTGTTGAGGGATGACAGGTCTGGACGGTAAATAATAAACAGTTTCTCTTTCAAGCATAGGTTGCATCTTTTATTACCACTATTGTAAGGTGTGCTGGATGCAAGAATTTGCCATGTTATTGAATATTCAACATTATTGTCTTTGAGGTCCCAAATGTGTTTGCTGAGTTCTGTGGTATTCCGCAGGTTTTGGTTCCTGAAAGAAGCCTTGTGATTGTTCCATCTGGTTTTGAACTCTCCCTCGGTTAATCCTACATATGTGTCGGATGTGTTAATGTCCTTGCGTGTTACCTTAGATTGGGTTATATATATATATATATATATATATATATACATATATATATATATATATATATATATATATACATATATATATATATATATATATATATATATATATATATATATATATATATTGTCGGAGGCAGATATTTACATATATCCGAATTTAAGTTGTACTTCCTCCATTTCTTTGTCATATTTGAAAACAGCTTGTGTTTTCCATTTCTTCTCTTGATGCTCTGTCAGCAAGTAAACTGTGTGTGATAACCTTGAGTTCATTGGAATGTATTATGGCTAGGGAGACGTTGTGCTTGTATTATGGCTAGGGAGGGGAAAGGAAAGAGGGGTTTTGGGCGTTGGGAAGACAGACCATTTTGGGAGGCGCAATAGAATGTTCTAGGGTTAGACTGGTCTCAAAATGTATATTGTTAAAGCTTTGAAAATATACAACAAAATACCTATTCTGTCTCTGGTGGTTTATTCAACTCAGCTGTAAGTGTCGTAAAGAGCTTGGGAGCGAATTGTGACTTGAATTCCCTGGGAGGAACAACTGGTCCAAAACGCAACAATATATATATATATATATATATATATATATATATATATATATATATATATATATATATATATATATATATATATATATATATATATATATATATATATATATATATATATAATAAAATAAATATATATACAGCTAGAATTCACTGAAAGTCAAGTATTTCTTATATATATATATATATATATATATATATATATATATATATATATATATATATATATATATACACAGGTAAAAGCCAGTAAATTAGAATATTTTGAAAAACTTGATTTATTTCAGTAATTGCATTCAAAAGGTGTAACTTGTACATTATATTTATTCATTGCACACAGACTGATGCATTCAAATGTTTATTTCATTTAATTTTGATGATTTGAAGTGGCAACAAATGAAAATCCAAATTCCGTGTGTCACAAAATTAGAATATGACTTAAGGCTAATACAAAAAAAGGATTTTTAGAAATGTTGGCCAACTGAAAAGTATGAAAATGAAAAATATGAGCATGTACAATACTCAATACTTGGTTGGAGCTCCTTTTGCCTCAATAACTGCGTTAATGCGGCGTGGCATGGAGTCGATGAGTTTCTGGCACTGCTCAGGTGTTATGAGAGCCCAGGTTGCTCTGATAGTGGCCTTCAACTCTTCTGCGTTTTTGGGTCTGGCATTCTGCATCTACCTTTTCACAATACCCCACAGATTTTCTATGGGGCTAAGGTCAGGGGAGTTGGCGGGCCAATTTAGAACAGAAATACCATGGTCCGTAAACCAGGCACGGGTAGATTTTGCGCTGTGTGCAGGCGCCAAGTCCTGTTGGAACTTGAAATCTCCATCTCCATAGAGCAGGTCAGCAGCAGGAAGCATGAAGTGCTCTAAAACTTGCTGGTAGACTGCTGCGTTGACCCTGGATCTCAGGAAACAGAGTGGACCGACACCAGCAGATGACATGGCACCCCAAACCATCACCCAACCATGCAAATTTTGCATTTCCTTTGGAAATCGAGGTCCCAGAGTCTGGAGGAAGACAGGAGAGGCACAGGATCCACGTTGCCTGAAGTCTAGTGTAAAGTTTCCACCATCAGTGATGGTTTGGGGTGCCATGTCATCTGCTGGTGTCGGTCCACTCTGTTTCCTGAGATCCAGGGTCAACGCAGCCGTCTACCAGCAAGTTTTAGAGCACTTCATGCTTCCTGCTGCTGACCTGCTCTATGGAGATGGAGATTTCAAGTTCCAACAGGACTTGGCGCCTGCACACAGCGCAAAATCTACCCGTGCCTGGTTTACGGACCATGGTATTTCTGTTCTAAATTGGCCCGCCAACTCCCCTGACCTTAGCCCCATAGAAAATCTGTGTGGTATTGTGAAAAGGAAGATGCAGAATGCCAGACCCAAAAACGCAGAAGAGTTGAAGGCCACTATCAGAGCAACCTGGGCTCTCATAACACCTGAGCAGTGCCAGAAACTCATGGACTCCATGCCACGCCGCATTAACGCAGTAATTGAGGCAAAAGGAGCTCCAACCAAGTATTGAGTATTGTACATGCTCATATTTTTCATTTTCATACTTTTCAGTTGGCCAACATTTCTAAAAATCCCTTTTTTGTATTAGCCTTAAGTAATATTCTAATTTTGTGACACACGGAATTTTGGATTTTCATTTGTTGCCACTTCAAATCATCAAAATTAAATGAAATAAACATTTGAATGCATCAGTCTGTGTGCAATGAATAAATATAATGTACAAGTTACACCTTTTGAATGCAATTACTGAAATAAATCAAGTTTTTCAAAATATTCTAATTTACTGGCTTTTACCTGTATATATATGAAATACTTGACTTGGTGAATTCTAGCTGTAAATATACTCCTCCCCTCTTAGCCCCGCCCCCAACCACGCCCCCACCCCACCCCGACCACCCCCCAACCCCCACCTCCCAAAATCGGAGGTCTCAAGGTTGGCAAGTATGCCCTATAGTCCGGAAAATACTTTGACACCGATTATTTCCAGGCTTTCCAGGGCCAAAATCAAATGTTTTACACCTGCGTAGGACACGTTTAGAACATTCTAGTTAGAAAAAAAGCTCTTCAACAGCACTCTGGTCATTAACCAGTGAGATCAATTGTCACGCCAAAATGTAATAAAAAAAAAATAAAAAAAAGGAGAAAATGACAATTGGAAAAGCTGCCACCTGCAGACAATTCTATCTCGCAGCTGAAATGGTGTTCACTAAACAGAGCATTGATTGCTTCTTATTGTCGCTCTCATTTCCTCTTCAGCGCCTTTGTCTTATCGCTCTCCGGGTTGTTCTTCTCCCCCCTGCTTGAAAAATGTCTCCGGCACTCCATTGCTAAGCAGCAAATTGCTGGAATTGAGACCTCCGTGTTGTCAAACACACCAAAATCCCCGGGAATTTAATGAACATAATGGCCATGGAGGAAAGGTCCCATCAAATATCCAGCAGGAGATGAGTTCTTGTCCAAGGCCAACTTCTACCAGCCTCCTTTTTATTTACATTTATGTTGGCAAACATTTCAACTAGTTTTTTGCCCGTCATCCACATATTTCCTTTTCCTTCCTCTTCATTATAAGTAGAAAAAAAATGCTAGCACAAGGCGGCTAACAATGCAGGGAATGGAGATCCATATATTCCGCTCTTAAAAACTTGATACAGTAATACTTTTTTGGTGCTTTTGTGGCACTAAATATTCCATCCATCCATCCATCTTCTTCCGCTTATCCGAGGTCGGGTCGCGGAGGCAGCAGCCTAAGCAGGGAAGCCCAGACTTCCCTCTCCCCAGCCACTTCGTCCAGCTCCTCCCGGGGGATCCCGAGGCGTTCCCAGGCCAGCCGGGAGACATAGTCTTCCCAACGTGTCCTGGGTCTTCCTCGTGGCCTCCTACCGGTCGGACATGCCCTAAACACCTCCTTAGGGAGGCGCTCGGGTGGCATCCTGACCAGATGCCCGAACCACCTCATCTGGCTCCTCTCGATGTGGAGGAGCAGCGGCTTTACTTTGAGCTCCCCCCGGATGGCAGAACTTCTCACCCTATCTCTAAGGGAGAGCCCCGCCACCCGGCGGAGGAAACTCACTTCGGCCGCTTGTACCCGTGATCTTGTTCTTTCGGTCATAACCCAAAGCTCATGACCATAGGTGAGGATGGGAACGTAGATCGACCGGTAAATTGAGAGCTTTGCCTTCCGGCTCAGCTCCTTCTTCACCACAACGGATCGATACAGCGTCCGCATTACTGAAGACGCCGCACCGATCCGCCTGTCGATCTCACGATCCACTCTTCCCTCACTCGTGAACAAGACTCCGAGGTACTTGAACTCCTCCACTTGGGGCAAGATCTCCTCCCCAACCCGGAGATGGCACTCCACCCTTTTCCGGGCGAGAACCATGGACTCGGACTTGGAGGTGCTGATTCTCATCCCAGTCGCTTCACACTCAGCTGCGAACCGATCCAGTGAGAGCTGAAGATCCTGGCCAGATGAAGCCATCAGGACCAAATCATCTGCAAAAAGCAGAGACCTAATCCTGCAGTCACCAAACCGGATCCCCTCAACGCCTTGACTGCGCCTAGAAATTCTGTCCATAAAAGTTATGAACAGAATCGGTGACAAAGGGCAGCCTTGGCGGAGTCCAACCCTCACCGGAAACGTGTCCGACTTACTGCCGGCAATGCGAACCAAGCTCTGACACTGATCATACAGGGAGCGGACCGCCACAATCAGACAGTCCGAAACCCCATACTCTCTGAGCACTCCCCACAGGACTTCCCGAGGGACACGGTCGAATGCCTTCTCCAAGTCCACAAAGCACATGTAGACTGGTTGGGCAAACTCCCATGCACCCTCAAGGACCCTGCTGAGAGTATAGAGCTGGTCCACAGTTCCACGACCAGGACGAAAACCACACTGTTCCTCCTGAATCCGAGGTTCGACTATCCGGCGTAGCCTCCTCTCCAGTACACCTGAATAGACCTTACCGGGAAGGCTGAGGAGTGTGATCCCACCATAGTTAGAACACACCCTCCGGTTCCCCTTTTTAAAGAGAGGAACCACCACCCCGGTCTGCCAATCCAGAGGTACTGCCCCCGATGTCCACGCGATGCTGCAGAGTCTTGTCAACCAAGACAGCCCCACAGCATCCAGAGCCTTAAGGAACTCCGGGCGGATCTCATCCACCCCCGGGGCCTTGCCACCGAGGAGCTTTTTAACTACCTCAGCAACCTCAGCCCCGGAAATAGGAGAGCCCACCACAGATTCCCCAGGCACTGCTTCCTCATAGGAAGACGTGTTGGTGGGATTGAGGAGGTCTTCGAAGTATTCCCTCCACCGATCCACAACTTCCGCAGTCGAGGTCAGCAGAACACCATCCGCACCATACACGGTGTTGGTAGTGCACTGCTTCCCCTTCCTGAGGCGGCGGATGGTGGTCCAGAATCGCTTCGAAGCCGTCCGGAAGTCGTTTTCCATGGCTTCCCCGAACTCCTCCCATGTCCGAGTTTTTGCCTCCGCGACTGCTGAGGTACCTGTCCGCTGCCTCAGGAGTCCCATGAGCCAAAAGAACCCGATAGGACTCCTTCTTCAGCTTGACGGCATCCCTCACCGCCGGTGTCCACCAACGGGTTCTAGGATTACCGCCACGACAGGCACCAACTACCTTGCGGCCACAGCTCCAATCAGCCGCCTCGACAATAGAGGTGCGGAACAAGGTCCACTCGGACTCAGTGTCCAGCACCTCCCTCGTGACATGTTCAAAGTTCTTCCGGAGGTGGGAATTGAAACTCTCTCTGACAGGAGACTCTGCCAGACGTTCCCAGCAAACCCCCACAATGCGTTTGGGCCCGCCAGGTCTGTCCGGCATCCTCCCCCACCATCGCAGCCAGCTCACCACCAGGTGGTGATCGGTAGAAAGCTCCGCCCCTCTCTTCACCCGAGTGTCCAAAACATGAGGCCGCAAATCCGATGACACACTAAATATTGTTTTTGATAACAAAATCTCATTTGTTAACATTTCAAAAATGAGCTGATTATGCTAACCGCTGTCCAGCTGTTAGGTCTTGCTTCACGATCCCATTCCGGAGTCTCAATTACAGTTAGATGGCAGCAGTGTATTGTCAGGTTCAAACACTGATGACATCTATTAAACAAGACAAGAAGCAAGGAACCATGCAGAGACAGAGTTCAATTTAGCTCATGGAGAGACACGTTTGGGGCTGCACACTCAGTTACAGTCTAAGGTACAGCTCCCGCGTCCCTCTATTTATTCAGGAGTTCCACAGTCAAAATCACTGAGGCCGCCTCTAAAAGGAGTGGTCACACATATCATGCAAAGAAGGTCCAGTACGCACAATACGTGACGGAATGTGCTGGGGGCTTTGTGATTACGCCTTGTCTCTGCTTCGTCTGCATGCTGTCGTCTTATCTTCGTTGAGGTCCTTGAAGTCCTTGGCTGTTAGCGGGCTAAAACAAAGATAACATTTGCGGCTGAAGCCACCGCTCAGACAAAAAGTTTGTGTCCTTGCACAGATAGAAAAAGTACAGCGAGAGCTCAATAGCTAATAACGATAGCAACAGACTTTAAGCATTGTGTGATAATATATACATGATTATTTTAACATGTATACTTTGTGGTGTGGTGATTAGTCACGTGCTTTCGTTGCGCCCCAGAAAGTGTTATTACTGTAAGTGCTGTACTTTTTACGCACCGAATGTTTGACTGTAATGTCGATCTTAGTTGTACTTTTCATGAACACATTCGGAGGTGCTGGCATCGCCATGTAAACTCGCTAATGCTAATCAGTAGCATGTCAAAATCAAAGCTAATGTATATTAGCATGAAGCTAGCACATTTTCGGAAAAAGTGGAAACTTTTTTTAATTTTTCAGTAAATTTGTTTGTCAGATTGGAAAATTGCAACATTACCTAAAAATAGACTGATAAAAAGGGCTGCAAATATTTGACTAACATACGATTAAGTTGATGAGAAAAAAAGTTGTAATTTATATTCTGTTGTTTTGGTTAATTTAAAAAAGTTAAAAACATTTTTTTTTTTCATTTTGTATATATATATATATATATATATATATATATATATATATATATATATATATATATATATATATATATATATATATATATATATACACACAAAATTGTATATATATGTATATAAAATATATATATTTTAGTTAATTTAAAAAACCTCAAAAATTTTTTTTCATATTATATATATATATATATATATATATATATATATATATATACACACATGAAAATGTATATATATTTATAAAAAATATATATATTTTATATAAATATATACAATTTTAGTTAATTTAAAAAACCTCAAAAACATTTTTTTTTCATATTTTATATATATATATATATATATATATATATATATATCAAATATGAACAAAATAAAGTTTTGAACTTTTTAAAATTAACTATATATATATATATATATATATATATATATATATATATATATATATATATATATATATATATATATGTGTGTATAAATATTATAAAAAACATTTTGAACTTTTTC
>NC_084562.2:25450000-25470000 GCF_033978685.3 Nerophis lumbriciformis
TTTCATTTTGGAGGATGCATATTCCGCCATTATTTAATGCCTGATTACATGCATCATTTATCACAATTATGTCTCCATAAAAATGTGATGCTGAACACAGCCCGGGCCCCCTGAATATTCAAACCTTGCCCTCTCCTGTCCAATCAACCCCGCGGGAAAGGAGAAGAAATCACAAGACAAAGTTCTGCACTCTGATAAAAGGAACGGACAAGACAAACTTTTTTGTTCAGGGGAAAAAAAAATAAAAATAAATAAATAATAGGGTCTCAAACAAAAAAAAAACTGAAAAAGTTTGGGCAAAAGTACAAATGTACATTTCTTCTCAATTTAAGATTGATTCATAATTTTAAAAATAATGAAATTAAAAAAAATAATAAATACAACTTTTTTTTTTAAGAAAATAAATTTAAAAAAAATTTTTTTTTAATAAAAAGATGCTGAAATTAAGAATTACAAAGAGCTGGTAAAAGTGAAAATGCAAATTTCTTCTCAATTTGAGATTGATTCATAATTTTTAAAATAATGAAATTAATAAAATTAATGAATACAATTTTTTTTTTTTTTAAAGAGAATACATTAAAAATAAATAAAAAACCCAAACGTTGCGGGAATGAAGAATTACAAAGAGCTGGTAAAAGTAAAAATGCAAATTTATTCTCAATTTAATATTTTTTCATCATTTTCAAAATAATGAAATTAATAAAAATAATAAATACAACGTTTTTTGTTTTTTTTAAGAGAATTAAAAAAATAAATTTAAAAGTTGCCGAAATGAAGAATTACAAAGAGCTGGTAAAAGTAAAAATGCAAATGTCTTCTCAATTTAAGATTTATTCATCATTTTTAAAATATTGAAATTGATAAAATTAATAAATACAACTTTTTTTTTTAAAGACAATAAATTAAAAATAAATAAATACATAAAAAGTTGTCGAAATGAAGAATTACAAAGAGCTGGTAAAAGTAAAAATGCCACTTTATTCTCAATTTAAAATATATTCATCATTTTCTAAATAATGAAATTAATAAAATTAATGACTACAACTTTTTTTTTTTAAGAGAATAAATTAAAAAATGTTTTTAAAAAAATAAAAAGATGCTGGAATGAAGAATTACAAAGAGCTGGTAAAAGTGAAAATGCAAATTTCTTCTCAATTTGAGATTGATTCATCATTTTCAAAATAATGAAATTAATAAAATTAATAAATACAACTTTTTTTTTTTAAAGAGAATAAATTAAAAATAAATTAAAAAACTCAAAAGTTGCGGAAATGAAGATTTACAAAGAGCTGGTTAAAGTAAAAATGCAAATGTATTCTCAATTTAAGATTGTTTCATCATTTTCAAAATAATGAAATTAATAAAAATAATAATACAACGTTTTTTTTTTTTAAGAGAATAAAAAAAAACAACTCAAAAGTAGCCGAAATGAAGAATTACAAAGAGCTGGTAAAAGTAAAAATGCAAATGTATTCTCAATTTAAGATTTTTTCATCATTTTCAAAATAATGAAATTAATAAAAATAATAAATACACGTTTTTTTTGTTTGTTTTTTAAGATAATTAAAAAAATCAACTCAAAAGTTGCCGAAATGAAGAATTACAAAGAGCTGGTAAAAGTAAAAATGCAAATGTCTTCTCAATTTAAGATTTATTCATCATTTTCAAAATATTGAAATTAATAAAATTAATAAATACAACTTTTTTTTTAAAGACAATAAATTGAAAAAAAAAATAAAAATAAAAAGTTGCCGAAATGAAGAATTACAAAGAGCTGGTAAAAGTAAAAATGCCACTTTCTTCTCAATTTAAAATGTATTCATTATTTTCTAAATAATGAAATTAATAAAATTAATAAATACAACTTTTTTTTTTAAGAGAATAAATTAAAAAATGTTTTAAAAAAAATAAAAAGATGCTGAAATGAAGAATTACAAAGAGCTGGTTAAAGTGAAAATGCAAATTTCTTCTCAATTTGAAATTGATTCATCATTTTCAAAATAATGAAATTAATAAAATTAATAAATACAACTTTTTTTTTAAAGAGAATAAATTAAAAATAAATTTAAAAAAACTCAAAAGTTGCGGAAATGAAGAATTACAAAGAGCTGGTAAAAGTAAAAATGCACATTTAATCTCAATTTAAGATTTTTTCATCATTTTCAAAATAATGAAATTAATAAAAATAATAAATACAACGTTTTTTTTTTTTTTTAAGAGAATTAAAAAAATCAACTCAAAAGTTGCCGAAATGAAGAAATACAAAGAGCTGGTAAAAGTAAAAATGCAAATGTCTTCTCAATTTAAGATTTATTCATCATTTTCAAAATATTGAAATTAATAAAATTAATAAATACAACTCTTTTTTTTTAAAAAGACAATAAATTAAAAAAATAAAATAAAAATAAAAAGTTGCCGAAATGAAGAATTACAAAGAGCTGGTAAAAGTAAAAATGCCACTTTCTTCTCAATTTAAAATGTATTCATTATTTTCTAAATAATGAAATTAATAAAATTAATAAATACAACTTTTTTTTTTAAGAGAATAAATTAAAAAATGTTTTAAAAAAAATAAAAAGATGCTGAAATGAAGAATTACAAAGAGCTGGTTAAAGTGAAAATGCAAATTTCTTCTCAATTTGAAATTGATTCATCATTTTCAAAATAATGAAATTAATAAAATTGATAAATACAACTTTTTTTTTAAAGAGAATAAATTAAAAATAAATTTAAAAAAACTCAAAAGTTGCGGAAATGAAGAATTACAAAGAGCTGGTAAAAGTAAAAATGCACATTTAATCTCAATTTAAGATTTTTTCATCATTTTCAAAATAATGAAATTAATAAAAATAATAAATACAACGTTTTTTTTTTTTTTTAAGAGAATTAAAAAAATCAACTCAAAAGTTGCTGAAATGAAGAATTACAAAGAGCTAGTAAAAGTAAAAATGCAAATGTCTTCTCAATTTAAGATTTATTCATCATTTTTAAAATATTGAAATTGATAAAATTAATAAATACAACTTTTTTTTTTAAAGACAATAAATTAAAAATAAATAAATACATAAAAAGTTGTCGAAATGAAGAATTACAAAGAGCTGGTAAAAGTAAAAATGCCACTTTCTTCTCAATTTAAAATGTATTCATCATTTTCTAAATAATGAAATTAATAAAATTAATAAATTAATAATACTTTTTTTTTTTTTTTTAAGATACTTAAAAAAAAAAGAAATTAAAACTCAAAAGTTGCTAAAATTAAAAATGACAAAGAGCTATTAAAAGTAAAAATGTAAATTTCTTCTCAATATAAGATTGATTCATAATTTTCAAAATAAAAAAATGAATACAATTACTAAATACAACTTCTTTTTTTTTAAAGTGAATAAAAAATAATAATAATAATAATTTGATCCCCGTGCTCCTTTAGTTGGTGGGACTATTCTGTTACGTGTTTTCTTCTTTCGGAAGATGGCCAGCAGCTCGAAGATTCCGGAGTGTTTCGTGTCCTAACGTCCACAGTCCAGGGTAAAGTGTGACAGGGGTATGCACAAAACAAGCAAGGGGAAACTGAGGACAGAACTCAGAAGCTAGGTTTGAAGCTAGTGCAGGGAAAATGCAACCAGAATAGGAAGTGGAACAAAATAAGAGCACAAGAAAGGAAGTGAACCAAAATCACAGGAACAACTAAGCAAAGAATGACCTGATCTAACAGAGCGTGACCGCTCGACAATCGGAATCAGATCTAATGGTTCGGTGCCCAAAGATTCACATCCTAACTATTTTGTGTGTAAATTAAATTCATTTAAACTGTTCTTTGCTCGGACAAATATTACATATGCAGCACACACACAAAAATGCTGGGTTATTTTGATAACCCAATTGTTGGGTTACATTTTGGAGTTTTTATGAAGATCAATCCATTTTTGTAGGTTATAAGGGTATTATTTTAACTCAATTTCTGGGTTTTTTAAAACTATGAACCATTTTTGGATTGTTCTTCAATAGCGCGGAAACCACAAACGCAAACTCCGACCTTGTTTGAAGTTCAGTTTTTTTTCCCCCTATTGGAAAAACTGGGTCTGTTTGTTTGTTTTGTTGTCTTTTTGTTGCCATTTAACGCCTCGATTTTTTGCTAAATCCCATTTAAATACCTTTAATTCGTTTTATTAACCTGCAGAAACTGTACCTTGAAGACTAAGAAAACTTACTTTTTTTACTGAGTAAAAGAGAATTATTCATGTTTTTGAATTGTTTCTCATGTTCCCTCAAACAATGGCGCAGAAACCACAGACGCAGACTCTGACCTTGTTTGAAGTGCAGTTTTTTGTCGCCCTATTGGAAAAACTGTGTCTGTTGGTTTGTTTTGTTGTCTTTTTGTTGCAATTTAGCGCCTCGATTTTTGCTGAATCCCATGTAATTACCTTTAAGGCTTTTTAATAACCTGCATAAAATGTACCTTGAAGACTAACAAAACTTAGTTTTTTACTGAGTAAAAGAGGATTATTCATGTTTTTGAATTGTTTCCCAAGTTCCTTCAAACAATGGCGCGGAAACCACGGACGCAGGCTCCGACCTCGTTTGAAGTGCAGTTGTTTGTCCCCCTATTGGAAAAACTGGGTCTGTTGGTTTGTTTTGTTGTCTTTTTGTTGCAATTTAAAGCCTCGAGTTTTTGCTAAATCCCATTTAATTACCTTTAATTATTTTTAATAACCTGCATAAACTGTACCTTGAAGACAAGAAAACATAGTTTTTTACTGAGTGAAAGGGGATTATTTATGTTTTTGAAATATTTCCCATGTTCCCTCAAACAATGGCACGGAAACCATAGACGCAGACTCCGACTTCGTTTGAAGTGCAGTTTTTGTTCCTCCTATTGGAAAAACTGGGTCTGTTGGTTTGTTTTGTTGTCTTTTTGTTGCCATTTAAAGCCTCAATGTTTTGCTAAATCCCATTTATATACCTTTAAGGCTTTTTAATAACCTGCAGAAACTGTACCTTGAAGACTAAGAAAACGTTGTTTTTTTACTGAGTAAATGTTTTTGAATTGCTTCCCATGTTCCCTCAAACAATGGCAGGGAAACCACAGACGCAGACTCAGACCTCGATTGAAGTGCAGTTGTTTGTCCCCCTATTGGAAAAACTGGGTCTGTTGGTTTGTTTTGTTGTCTTTTTGTTGCCATTTAACGCCTCGATTTTTTGCTGAATCCCATTTAATTACCTTTAATTCGTTTTATTTACCTGCATAAACTATACCTTGAGGACTAAGAAAACTTCGTTTTTTTACTGAGTAAAAGAGGATTATTCATGTTTTTTAATTGTTTCTCATGTTCCCTCAAACAATGGCACGGAAACCACAGACGCAGACTCCGACCTCGTTTGAAGTACAGTTGTTTGTCCCCCTATTGGAAAAACTGGGTCTGTTGGTTTGATTTGTTGTCTTTTTGTTGCAATTTAAAGCCTAAAATTTTTACTAAATCACATTTAATTACCTTTAATTATTTTTAATAATCTGCAGAAACTGTACCTAGAAGACAAGAAAACTTAGTTTTTTACTGAGTAAAAGGGGATTATTCATGTTTTTGAATTGTTTCTCATGTTCCCTCAAACAATGGCGCGGAAACCACAGACGCAGACTCCGACCTTGTTTGAAGTGCAGTTTTTTGTCGCTTTATTGGAAACACTGGGTCTGTTGGTTTGTTTTGTTGTCTTTTTGTTGCCATTTAGCGCCTCGATTTTTGCTAAATCCCATTTAATTACTGTTGCGTTTTGGACCAGTTGTTCCTCCCAGGGAATCAAGTCACAAGTCGCTCCCAAGCTCTTTACGACACTTAAAGCTGAGTTGAAAAACCACCAGAGACAGAATAGGTATTTTGTAATATATTTGCAAAGCTTTGCAGATATACATTCACAGAGACAGCATAGAACATTCGTATCGCCCCGCTAAAATGGTCTGCCTCCCCGACCCCAAAACCCTCTCTCTTCTCTCCTCTCTGTAGTCAAAACACATGCACATCGTCTCTCTAGTCAAAACACATTCCAAAGAATTCAAGGTTAACACACACAGTTTACTTGCAGAGAAACAGAAAGAAAACAAATGGAAAACACAAGCTGTTTTCAAATATGACTATGAAAGAAAATAAGTAACACTAAAATTCGGATATATGTAAATATCTGCCTCCGACATTTCAAATCCCATTTAATTACCTTTAAGGCTTTTTAATAACCTGCAGAAACTGTACCTTGAAGACTAAGAAAACTTTGTTTTTACTGAGTAAATGTTTTTGAATTGCTTCCCATGTTCCCTCAAACAATGGCGCGGAAACCATGGACGCAGACTCCGACCTCGTTTGAAGTGCAGTTTTTGTTCCCCCTATTGGGAAATCTGTGTCTGTTGGTTTGTTTTGTTGTCTTTTTGTTGCCATTTAATGCTTTGATGTTTTGATAAACCCCATTTAATTACCTTTAATTTGTTTTAATAACCTGCAGAAACTGTACCTTGAAGACTAAGAAAACTTTGTTTTTTACTGAGTAAATGTTTTTGAATTGCTTCCCATGTTACCTCAAACAATGGCACTGAAACCACAAACGCAGACTCCGACCTCCTCTGAAGTGCAGTTTTTGTTCCCCCTATTGGAAAAACTAGGTCTGTTGGTTTGTTTTGTTGTCTTTGTGTTGCCATTTAACGCTTGAGTTTTTGCTAAATCCCATTTAATTACCTTTAATTCTTTTTAATAACCTGCAGAAACTGTACCTTTAAGACTAAGAAAACTTAGTTTTTTTACTGAGTAAAAGGGGATTGTTCATGTTTTTGTATTGTTTCCCATGTTCCCTCAAACAATGGCACGGAAACCACAGACGCAGACTCCGACCTCGTTTGAAGTGCAGTTGTTTGTCACCCTATTGGAAAAACGGGGCCTGTTGGTTTGTTTTGTTGTCTTTTTGTTGCCATTTAACGCTTCTATGTTTTGATAAATCCCATTTAATTACCTTTAAGGCTTTTTAATAACCTGCAGAAACTGTACCTTGAAGACTAAGAAAACTTTGTTTTTTACTGAGTAAATGTTTTTGAATTGCTTCCCATATTCCCTCAAACAATGGCGCGGAAACCACAGACGCAGACTCCGACCTCGTTTGAAGTGCAGTTTTTTGTCCCCCTATTGGAAAAAACAGGTCTGTTGGTTTGTTTTGTTGTCTTTTTGTTGCAATTTAAAGCCTCAAGTTTTTGCTGAATCCCATTTAATTACATTTAATTATTTTTAATAACCTGCAAAAACTGTACCTTAAAGACAAGAAAACTTAGTTTTTTACTGAGTAAAAGGGGATTATTCATGTTTTTGAAATGTTTCCCATGTTCCCTCAAACAATGGCGCAGAAACCACAGACGCAGACTCCGACTTCGTTTGAAGTGCAGTTTTTGTTGCCCCTATTGGAAAAACTGGGTCTGTTGGTTTGTTTTGTTGTCTTTTTGTTGCCATTTAACGCCTCCGGTTTTTGCTAAATCCCATTTAATTACCTTTAATTCTTTTTAGTAACCTGCAGAAACTGTACCTTGAAGACAAGAAAACTTAGTAAAAGGGGATTATTTATGTTTTTGAATTGTTTCTCATGTTCCCTCAAACAATGGCGCAAAAACTACAGACGCAGACTCCGACCTTGTTTGAAGTGCAGTTTTTTGTCGCCCTATTGGAAAATCTGGGTCTGTTGGTTTGTTTTGTTGTCTTTTTGTTGCCATTTAGCGCCTCGATTTTTGCTAAATCCCATTTAATTACTGTTGCGTTTTGGACCAGTTGTTCCTCCCAGGGAATTCAAGTCACAAGTCGCTCCCAAGCTCTTTACGACACTTAAAGCTGAGTTGAAAAACCACCAGAGACAGAATAGGTATTTTGTAATATATTTGCAAAGCTTTGCAGATATACATTCACAGAGACAGCATAGAACATTCGGATCGCCCCGCTAAAATGGTCTGCCTCCCCGACCCCAAAACCCTCTCTCCTCTCTCCTCTCTCTAGTCAAAACACATGCACATCGTCTCTCTAGTCAAAACACATTCCAAAGAATTCAAGGTTAACACACACAGTTTACTTGCAGAGAAACAGAAAGAAAACAAATGGAAAACACGAGCTGTTTTCAAATATGACTATGAAAGAAAATAAGTAACACTAAAATTCGGATATATGTAAATATCTGCCTCCGACATTTCAAATCCCATTTAATTACCTTTAAGTCTTTTTAATAACCTGCAGAAACTGTACCTTGAAGACTAAGAAAACTTTGTTTTTTACTGAGTAAATGTTTTTGAATTGCTTCCCATAGTTCCCTCAAACAATGGCGCGGAAACCACGGACGCAGACTCCGACCTCGTTTGAAGTGCAGTCGTTTGTTCCCCCTATTGGAAAAACTGGGTCTGTTGGTTTGTTTTGTTGTCTTTTTGTTGCCATTTAATGCTTCGATGTTTTGATAAATCCCATTTAATTACCTTTAAGGCTTTTTAATAACCTGCAGAAACTGTACCTTGAAGACAAACAAAACTTAGTTTTTTACTGAGTAAAAGGGGATTATTCATGTCTTTGAATTGTTTCCCATGTTCCCTCAAACAATGGCACTGAAACCACAAACGCAGACTCCGACCTCCTTTGAAGTGCAGTTTTTGTTCCCCCTATTGGAAAAACTGGGTCTGTTGGTTTGTTTTGTTATCTTTTTGTTGCCATTTAACGCTTGAGTTTTTGCTAAATCCCATTTAATTACCTTTAATTATTTTTAATAACCTGCAGAAACTGTACCTTTAAGACTAAGAAAACTTAGTTTTTTACTGAGTAAAAGGGGATTGTTCATGTTTTTGTATTGTTTCCCATGTTCCCTCAAACAATGGCACGGAAACCACAGACGCAGACTCCGACCTCGTTTGAAGTGCAGTTGTTTGTCCCCCTATTGGAAAAACGGGGCCTGTTGGTTTGTTTTGTTGTCTTTTTGTTGCCATTTAACGCTTCTATGTTTTGATAAATCCCATTTAATTACCTTTAAGGCTTTTTAATAACCTGCAGAAACTGTACCTTGAAGACTAAGAAAACTTTGTTTTTTACTGAGTAAATGTTTTTGAATTGCTTCCCATATTCCCTCAAACAATGGCGCGGAAACCACAGACGCAGACTCCGACCTCGTTTGAAGTGCAGTTTTTTGTCCCCCTATTGGAAAAAACAGGTCTGTTGGTTTGTTTTGTTGTCTTTTTGTTGCAATTTAAAGCCTCAAGTTTTTGCTGAATCCCATTTAATTACATTTAATTATTTTTAATAACCTGCAAAAACTGTACCTTAAAGACAAGAAAACTTAGTTTTTTACTGAGTAAAAGGGGATTATTCATGTTTTTGAAATGTTTCCCATGTTCCCTCAAACAATGGCGCAGAAACCACAGACGCAGACTCCGACTTCGTTTGAAGTGCAGTTTTTGTTGCCCCTATTGGAAAAACTGGGTCTGTTGGTTTGTTTTGTTGTCTTTTTGTTGCCATTTAACGCCTCCGGTTTTTGCTAAATCCCATTTAATTACCTTTAATTCTTTTTAGTAACCTGCAGAAACTGTACCTTGAAGACAAGAAAACTTAGTAAAAGGGGATTATTTATGTTTTTGAATTGTTTCTCATGTTCCCTCAAACAATGGCGCAAAAACTACAGACGCAGACTCCGACCTTGTTTGAAGTGCAGTTTTTTGTCGCCCTATTGGAAAATCTGGGTCTGTTGGTTTGTTTTGTTGTCTTTTTGTTGCCATTTAGCGCCTCGATTTTTGCTAAATCCCATTTAATTACTGTTGCGTTTTGGACCAGTTGTTCCTCCCAGGGAATTCAAGTCACAAGTCGCTCCCAAACTCTTTACAACACTTAAAGCTGAGTTGAAAAACCACCAGAGACAGAATAGGTATTTGTAATATATTTGCAAAGCTTTGCAGATATACATTCACAGAGACAGCATAGAACATTCGGATCGTCCCGCTAAAATGGTCTGCCTCCCCGACCCCAAAACCCTCTCTCCTCTCTCCTCTCTCTAGTCAAAACACATGCACATCGTCTCTCTAGTCAAAACACATTCCAAAGAATTCAAGGTTAACACACACAGTTTACTTGCAGAGAAACAGAAAGAAAATAAATGGAAAACACGAGCTGTTTTCAAATATGACTATGAAAGAAAATAAGTACCACTAAAATTCGGATATATGTAAATATCTGCCTCCGACATTTCAAATCCCATTTAATTACCTTTAAGGCTATAACCTGCAGAAACTGTACCTTGAAGACTAAGAAAACTTTGTTTTTTACTGAGTAAATGTTTTTGAATTGCTTCCCATGTTCCCTCAAACAATGGCGCGGAAACCACAGACGCAGACTCCGACCTTGTTTGAAGTGCAGTCGTTTGTTCCCCCTATTGGAAAAACTGGGTCTGTTGGTTTGTTTTGTTGTCTTTTTGTTGCAATTTAAAGCCTCGAGTTTTTGCTGAATCCCATTTAATTACCTTTAATTCATTTTTATTAACCTGCATAAACTGTACCTTGAAGACTAAGAAAACTTAGTTTTTTTACTGAGTAAAAGAGGATTATTCATGTTTTTGAATTGTTTCTCATGTTCCCTCAAACAATGGCGCGGAAACCACAGACGCAGACTCCGACCTTGTTTGAAGTGCAGTTTTTTGTCGCCCTATTGGAAACACTGGGTCTGTTGGTTTGTTTTGTTGTCTTTTTGTTGCCATTTAGCGCCTCGATTTTTGCTAAATCCCATTTAATTACCCTTAAGGCTTTTAATAACCTGCAGAAACTGTACCTCGAAGACTAACAAAACTTAGTTTTTTACTGAGTAAAAGGGGATTATTCATGGTTTTGAATTGTTTCCCATGTTCCCTCAAACAATGGCACGGAAACCACAAACGCAGACTCCGACCTCGTTTGAAGTGCAGTTTTTGTTCCCCCTATTGGGAAATCTGTGTCTGTTGGTTTGTTTTGTTGTCTTTTTGTTGCTATTTAACGCCTCGAGTTTTGCTAAATCCCATTTAATTACCTTTAAGGCTTTTTAATAACCTGCAGAAACTGTACCTTGAAGACTAAGAAAACTTTGTTTTTTACTGAGTAAAAGAGGATTATTCATTTTTTTGAATTGCTTCCCATGTTCCCTCAAACAATGGCACTGAAACCACAAACGCAGACTCCGACCTCCTTTGAAGTGCAGTTTTTGTTCCCCCTATTGGAAAAACTGGGTCTGTTGGTTTGTTTTGTTGTCTTTTCGTTGCCATTTAACGCTCGAGTTTTTGCTGAATCCCATTTAATTACCTTTAATTCTTTTTAATAACCTGCAGAAACTGTACCTTTAAGACTAAGAAAACTTAGTTTTTTTACTGAGTAAAAGGGGATTATTCATGTTTTTGAATTGTTTCTCATGTTCCCTCAAACAATGGCGCGGAAACCACAGACGCAGACTCCGACCTTGTTTGAAGTGCAGTCGTTTGTTCCCCCTATTGGAAAAACTGGGTCTGTTGGTTTGTTTTGTTGTCTTTTTGTTGCAATTTAAAGCCTCGAGTTTTTGCTGAATCCCATTTAATTACCTTTAATTCATTTTATTAACCTGCATAAACTGTACCTTGAAGACTAAGAAAACTTAGTTTTTTTACTGAGTAAAAGAGGATTATTCATGTTTTTGAATTGTTTCTCATGTTCCCTCAAACAATGGCGCGGAAACCACAGACGCAGACTCCGACCTTGTTTGAAGTGCAGTTTTTTGTCGCCCTATTGGAAACACTGGGTCTGTTGGTTTGTTTTGTTGTCTTTTTGTTGCCATTTAGCGCCTCGATTTTTGCTAAATCCCATTTAATTACCCTTAAGGCTTTTAATAACCTGCAGAAACTGTACCTCGAAGACTAACAAAACTTAGTTTTTTACTGAGTAAAAGAGGATTATTCATGTTTTTGAATTGCTTCCCATGTTCCCTCAAACAATGGCACTGAAACCACAAACGCAGACTCCGACCTCCTTTGAAGTGCAGTTTTTGTTCCCCCTATTGGAAAAACTAGGTCTGTTGGTTTGTTTTGTTGTCTTTTTGTTGCCATTTAGCGCCTCGATTTTTGCTAAATCCCATTTAATTATCTTTAAGGCTTTTTAATAACCTGCAGAAACCGTACCTTGAAGACTAAGAAAACTTAGTTTTTCACTGAGTAAATGTTTTTGAATTGCTTCCCATGTTCCCTCAAACAATGGTGCAGAAACCACAGACGCAGACTCTGACCTCGTTTGAACTGCAGTTTTTTGTCGCCCTATTGGAAAAACTGGGTCTGTTGGTTTGTTTTGTTGTCTTTTTGTTGCAATTTAAAGCCTCGAGTTTTTGCTGAATCCCATTTAATTACCTTTAATTCATTTTATTAACCTGCATAAACTGTACCTTGAAGACTAAGAAAACTTAGTTTTTTTACTGAGTAAAAGAGGATTATTCATGTTTTTGAATTGTTTCTCATGTTCCTTCAAACAATGGCGTGGAAACCACAGACGCAGACTCCGACCTCGTTTGAAGTGCAGTTTTTGTTCCCCCTATTGGGAAATCTGTGTCTGTTGGTTTGTTTTGTTGTCTTTTTGTTGCTATTTAACGCCTCGAGTTTTGCTAAATCCCATTTAATTACCTTTAAGGCTTTTTAATAACCTGCAGAAACTGGACCTTGAAGACTAAGAAAACTTTGTTTTTTACTGAGTAAAAGAGGATTATTCATTTTTTTGAATTGCTTCCCATGTTCCCTCAAACAATGGCACTGAAACCACAAACGCAGACTCCGACCTCCTTTGAAGTGCAGTTTTTGTTCCCCCTATTGGAAAAACTGGGTCTGTTGGTTTGTTTTGTTGTCTTTTTGTTGCAATTTAACGCTTGAGTTTTTGCTAAATCCCATTTAATTACCTTTAATTCTTTTTAATAACCTGCAGAAACTGTACCTTTAAGACTAAGAAAACTTAGTTTTTTACTGAGTAAAAGGGGATTGTTCATGTTTTTGTATTGTTTCCCATGTTCCCTCAAACAATGGCACGGAAACCACAGACGCAGACTCCGACCTTGTTTGAAGTGCAGTTTTTTGTCGCCCTATTGGAAAAGGAAAAACTGGGTCTGTTGGTTTGTTTTGTTGTCTTTTTGTTGCCATTTAGTGCCTCGAGTTTTGCTAAATCCCATTTAATTACCTTTAATGCTTTTTAATAACCTGCATAAACTGTACCTTGAAGACTAACAAAACTTAGTTTTTTACTGAGTAAATGTTTTTGAATTGCTTCCCATGTTCCCTTAAACAATGGCGCAGAAACCACAGACGCAGACTCCGACCTTGTTTGAAGTGCAGTTTTTTGTCGCTCTATTGGAAACACTGGGTCTGTTGGTTTGTTTTGTTGTCTTTTTGTTGCCATTTAGCGCCTCGATTTTTGCTAAATCCCATTTAATTACTTTTAAGGCTTTTTAATAACCTGCAGAAACTGTACCTCGAAGACTAACAAAAGTTAGTTTTTTACTGAGTAAAAGGGGATTATTCATGGTTTTTAATTGTTTCCCATGTTCCCTCAAACAATGGCACGGAAACCACAAACGCAGACTCCGACCTCGTTTGAAGTGCAGTTTTTGTTCCCCCTATTGGGAAATCTGTGTCTGTTGGTTTGTTTTGTTGTCTTTTTGTTGCTATTTAACGCCTCGAGTTTTGCTAAATCCCATTTAATTACCTTTAAGGCTTTTTAATAACCTGCAGAAACTGTACCTTGAAGACTAAGAAAACTTTGTTTTTTACTGAGTAAAAGAGGATTATTCATTTTTTTGAATTGCTTCCCATGTTCCCTCAAACAATGGCACTGAAACCACAAACGCAGACTCCGACCTCCTTTGAAGTGCAGTTTTTGTTCCCCCTATTGGAAAAACTGGGTCTGTTGGTTTGTTTTGTTGTCTTTTTGTTGCAATTTAACGCTTGAGTTTTTGCTAAATCCCATTTAATTACCTTTAATTCTTTTTAATAACCTGCAGAAACTGTACCTTTAAGACTAAGAAAACTTAGTTTTTTACTGAGTAAAAGGGGATTGTTCATGTTTTTGTATTGTTTCCCATGTTCCCTCAAACAATGGCGCAGAAACCACAGACCTCATTTAAAGTGCAGTTTTTTTTCCCCCAATTGGAAAAACTGGGTCTGTTGGTTTGTTTTGTTGACTTTTTGTTGCAATTTAAAGCTTCGAGTTTTTGCTAAATCCCATTTAATTACCTTTAATTATTTTAATAACCTACAGAAACTGTACCTTGAAGACTAAAAAAACTTAGTTTTTTTCTGAGTAAAAGAGGATTATTCATGTTTTTGAATTGCTTCCCATGTTCCCTCAAACAATGGCACTGAAACCACAAACGCAGACTCCGACCTCCTTTGAAGTGCAGTTTTTGTTCCCCCTATTGGAAAAACTAGGTCTGTTCGTTTGTTTTGTTGTCTTTTTGTTGCCATTTAGCGCCTCGATTTTTGCTAAATCCCATTTAATTATCTTTAAGGCTTTTTAATAACCTGCAGAAACCGTACCTTGAAGACTAAGAAAACTTAGTTTTTCACTGAGTAAATGTTTTTGAATTGCTTCCCATGTTCCCTCAAACAATGGTGCAGAAACCACAGACGCAGACTCTGACCTCGTTTGAACTGCAGTTTTTTGTCGCCCTATTGGAAAAACTGGGTCTGTTGGTTTGTTTTGTTGTCTTTTTGTTGCAATTTAAAGCCTCGAGTTTTTGCTAAATCCCATTTAATTACCTTTAATTATTTTTAATAACCTGCAGAAACTGTACCTTGAAGACAAAGAAACATTTTTTTACTGAGTAAAAGAGGATTATTCATGTTTTTGAATTGCTTCCCATGTTCCTTCAAACAATGGCGCGGAAACCACGGACACAGACTCCGACCTCCTTTGAAGTACTCCGACGACACTCGACGTTCGCCGATTCAATCTCAAAAAAAACTTGCGTAGATGGAATTTTAATGAGAACCTGACAGCCCAAACATTCCTGACGAGTACATTTGGCGTTGGTATTAAATGGAATCCTTTGAGCCGATACAAATGTTGAAAAGCAGATGGCCTGACGCTAAGCTGGATTTCACGTTAAGGCCTCTCCACTCGCTGAAATTCCGTCGACAACGTGGAGTTTTGGGGGAAATTGGAAGATGCCAGTAAATGCTCCAAAATCCAGTTCTGAAATACGAATTACCCCCAGGAAGAGGGTCGTTATTAACAATGAATGTTCATAACCACAACTCCGAGAGTCTCGGTCGCATGGATTTAGGATTCAAATTTGATTTCACGTAATCCAATCAAAATGTGGACGAAGCGTCGTACCCGACCGCTCCTTCCAAGACTGTCCATTGTTTATGTTTATAGAGAATGTTCAGTCTGAGAAGGTTAGAACGGTTACGTCACATCCGCCGGCTGTCGGAGCAAACGCCATAATTACCAATCAACCATTTTATTTTGTGATTGTTGCCGACTAGCATGTCTGAATTTGTGGCGACCTTTTCAAAAAGTTGCAGCGAATCGCGCAATTTTGTTTTCTTCTGTTCAAAGAACGTAAACATTAGATGGCAGTAAAAGGCCATACTCGGAGCCCGTTGTCAAGGCAAAGGTCAAAGTTTATTTATAAAGCGTCTCGATTGTTAAAAAAAATTGTTTAAAAAAGTGAATAAAAATAACTTCAGTAAAATAGGGCCGGGCTGTAAATATATATATATATATATATATATATATATATATATATATATATATATATATATATATATATATATATATATAAACTGGGTCTGTTGGTTTGTTTTGTTGTCTTTTTGTTGCAATTTAAAACCTCAAGTTTTTGCTAAATCCCATTTAATAACCTTTAATTCTTTTTAATAACCTGCAGAAAATCTACCTTGAAGATAAGAAAACGTAGTTTTTTACTGAGTAAAAGGGGATTATTTATGTTTTTGAAATGTTTTCCATGTTCCCTCAAACAATGGCGCGGAAACCAAAGACGCAGACTCAGACCTCGATTGAAGTGCAGTTGTTTGTCCCCCTATTGGAAAAACTGGGTCTGTTGGTTTGTTTTGTTGTCTTTTTGTTGCAATTTAAAGCCTCAAGTCTTTGCTAAATCCCATTTAATTACCTTTAATTATTTTTAATAACCTGCAGAAAATCTACCTTGAAGACAAGAAAACGTAGTTTTTTACTGAGTAAAAGGGGATTATTTATGTTTTTGAAATGTTTCCCATGTTCCCTCAAACAATGGCGCGGAAACCACAGACGTAAACTCCGACCTCGATTGAAGTGCAGTTGTTTGTCCCCCTATTGTAAAAACTGGGTCTGTTGGTTTGTTTTGTTGTCTTTTTGTTGCAATTTAAAGCCTCGAGTTTTTGCTAAATCCCATTTAATTCCTTTTAATTCTTTTTAATAACCTGCAGAAACTGTACCCCGAAGACTAAGAAAACTTAGTTTTTCACTGAGTAAAAGGGGATTATTCCTGTTTTTGAATTGTTTCCCATGTTCCCTCAAACAATGGCACGGAAACCACGGACGCAGACTACCGACCTCGTTTGAAGTGCAGTTTTTGTTTCCCCTATTGGAAAAACGGGGCCTGTCGGTTTGTTTTGTTGTCTTTTTGTTGCCATTTATCGTATAGCGCTTTTCTACCTTTTTAAGGAACTCAAAGCGCTTTGAAACTATTTTCCACATTCACCCATTCACACACTGATTTTATCGGCAGTCCAATATTATCTTACTCCCTACTTGTGGGTGTTGATGACACAGCTTTGCAACACTTGATATTCTAGTTTCAAGCATGTTTTACTCAATATATATATATATATATATATATATATATATATATATATATATATATATATATATAAATTTACAGCCCGGAAGAACTGGGTCTGTTGGTTTGTTTTGTTGTCTTTTTGTTGCAATTTAAAGCCTCAAGTTTTTGCAAAATCCCATTTAATTACCTTTAATTATTTTTAATAACCTGCAGAAAATCTACCTTGAAGATAAGAAAACGTAGTTTTTTACTGAGTAAAAGGGGATTATTTATGTTTTTGAAATGTTTCCCATGTTCCCTCAAACAATGGCGCGGAAACCACAGACGCAGACTCCGACCTCGATTGAAGTGCAGTTGTTTGTCCTCCTATTGGAAAAACTGGGTCTGTTGGTTTGTTTTGTTGTCTTTTTGTTGCCATTTAAAGCCTCAAGTTTTTGCTAAATCCCATTTAATTACCTTTAATTATTTTTAATAACCTGCAGAAACTGTACCTTGAAGACTAAGAAAACTTAGTTTTTCACTGAGTAAAAGGGGATTAGTCATGTTTTTTAATTGTTTCCCATGTTCCCTCAAACAATGGCACGGAAACCACGGACACAGACTCCGACCTCGTTTGAAGTGCAGTTTTTTTTCCCCCTATCGGAAAAACGGGGCCTGTTGGTTTGTTTTGTTGTCTTTTTGTTGCCATTTATCGTATAGCGCTTTCCTACTTTTTTAAGGAACTCAAAGCGCTTTGACACTATTTTCCACATTCACCCATTCACACACTGATTTTATCGGCAGTCCAATATTATCTTACTCCCTACTTGTGGGTGTTGATGACACTGCTTTGCAACACTTGATATTCTAGTTTCAAGCATGTTTTACTCAATATATATATATATATATATATATATATATATATATATATATATATATATATATATATATACATTTACAGCCCGGAAAAACTAGGTCTGTTGGTTTGTTTTGTTGTCTTTTTGTTGCAATTTAAAGCCTCAAGTTTTTGCTAAATCCCATTTAATTACCTTTAATTATTTTTAATAACCTGCAGAAAATCTACCTTGAAGATAAGAAAACGTAGTTTTTTACTGAGTAAAAGGGGATTATTTATCTTTTTGAAATGTTTCCCATGTTCCCTCAAACAATGGCGCGGAAACCACAGACGCAGACTCCGACCTCGATTGAAGTGCAGTTGTTTGTCCTCCTATTGGAAAAACTGGGTCTGTTGGTTTGTTTTGTTGTCTTTTTGTTGCAATTTAAAGCCTCGAGTTTTTGCTAAATCCCATTTAATTCCTTTTAATTCTTTTTAATAACCTGCAGAAACTGTACCTCGAAGACTAAGAAAACTTAGTTTTTCACTGAGTAAAAGGGGATTATTCCTGTTTTTGAATTGTTTCCCATGTTCCCTCAAACAATGGCACGGAAACCACAGACGCAGACTACCGACCTCGTTTGAAGTGCAGTTTTTGTTCCCCCTATTGGAAATACGGGGCCTGTTGGTTTGTTTTGTTGTCTTTTTGTTGCCATTTATCGTATAGCGCTTTCCTACCTTTTTAAGGAACTCAAAGCGCTTTGACACTATTTTCCACATTCACCCATTCACACACTGATTTTATCGGCAGTCCGATATTATCTTACTCCCTACTTGTGGGTGTTGATGACACAGCTTTGCAACACTTGATATTCTAGTTTCAAGCATGTTTTACTCAATATAGGTCATAAAATCTCAACAACAAGCTATACATATATATATATATATATATATATATATATATATATATATATATATATATATATATATATACATATATACAGCCCGGCCCCCGACCAATTTTTTTTTTGTATAGTAATTTCGAAGAATTTACCTGAATGTGCATGAACTATTTCTGTTCAAAAAAGTAGTTTTATACTTGTGGGTAGAGATGTCCGATAATGGCTTTTTTGCCGATATCCGATATTCCGATATTGTCCAACTCTCGATTACCGATTACGATATCAACCGATACCGATACATACAGTTGTGGAATGAACACATTATTATGCCTAATTTTGTTGTGATGCCCTGCTGGATGCATTAAACAATGTAACAAGGTTGTATATTGTAGTGGGGGGTGTATATTGTAGTGTCCCGGAAGAGTTAGTGCTGCAAGGGGTTCTGGGTATTTCCTTTGTTGTGTTTATGTTGTGTTACGGTGCGGATGTTCTCCCGAAATGTGTTTGTCATTCTTGTTTGGTGTGGGGGGTCACAGTGTGGCGCACATTTGTAACAGTGCTAAAGTTGTTTATACGGCCACCCTCAGTGTGACCTGTATGGCTGTTGTTGCGTTTGGACCAGTTGTTCCTACCAGGGAATTCAAGTTTATAGCCGTCGCTCCCAAGCTCTTTACGACACTTAAAGCTGAGTAAAAGAACCACCAGAGACAGAATAGGTATTTTTGTAATATATTTGCAAAGCTTTGTAAATATAATGAGACCAGTCCAGCATAGAACATTCAATCACGCAGCTAAGATGGTCTGATCTAAAATATGGAAATCCTCTATTCTATAAAGTCTCTCTACCTCCCTCCCTCGCTGTCTTGTCTTTCCAGCCCAAACACATGCCCATTGTCCTCCGCAGCTGGACAGAAGAAGAGATAAAAGAAGGAGTATCTCTCCTCCTTACATCCCAAAGTTACACAGTATTTGCAGACAACCAAAAGACCACAATTGGAAGAAAAACACTAGCTGTTTTGTAATATGATTATGAAAATAAAGAAGTAACACTTAAATAAGGATATATGTAAATATCTGCTTCTGACACTGTTGACCAAGTATGCCTTGCATTCACGCGTTTGTGCGTGAAAAGCCGCAGATTTTATGTGATTCTGCCGACACGCAAAGGCAGTGCCTTTAAGGTTTATTGGCGCTCTGTACTTCTCCCTACTTCTGTGTACACAGCGGCGTTTTAAAATGTCATAAATGTTACTTTTTGAAACCGATACCGATGATTTTGAAACCGATACCGATGATTTCCGATATTACATTTTAAAGCATTCATGGTAAATGGTAAATAGGTCATACTTGTATAGCGCTTTCCTACCTTTTTAAGGAACTCAAAGCGCTTTGACACTATTTTCCACATTCACCCATTCACACAATGATTTTATCGGCAGTCCGATATTATCTTACTCCCTACTCGTGGGTGTTGATGACACAGCTTTGCAA
>NC_084562.2:25472500-25502500 GCF_033978685.3 Nerophis lumbriciformis
AGCTATTAGGCTGTTCTAGTTTTCTTTATTTTTTATTATATATATATATATATATATATATATATATATATATATATATATATATATATATATATATATATATATAGGCTGTTCTAGTTTTTCTTTATTTTTTATTTGTATTATATATATATATATATATATATATATATATATATATATATATATATATATATATATAATTTTTTTTTAGATATATGCATACTAGGTCTAGCTATTAGGCTGTTCTAGTTTTTCTTTATTTTTTATTTGTATTATATATATATATATATATATATATATATATATATATATATATATATATATATATATATATATATATATATATAATACAAATAAAAAATAAAGAAAAACTAGAACAGCCTAATAGCTATATATATATATATATATATATATATATATATATATATATATATATATATATATATATATATATATATATATAATAAAAATAAAAAATAAAGAAAAACTAGAACAGCCTAATAGCTAGAACTAGTATGCATATATCTAAAAAAAAAATTGTTTTTTTTTTAAAAAAGAAAGGTTTTTAAACCTTTTTTAAAAGCACCCACAGTCTGTGGTGCCCTCAGGTGGTCAGGGAGAGCTTTCCACAGACTGGAGCAGAAACCCCGGTCTCCCATTGTTTATAGCTTTGTCCTCGGAGGTTGGAGGAGCTGTGTCTCATTTGCAAGTACTGTACCGTTCAGTCTCCGTAAAGCACTTTGAAAGTAAATAAACATTATTTTCCCCGGTGAAACTCACTTAAAACATTTTTATCGTCGTCAGACATCAAGTTTAAAATACTTTCTTAAAGCGACAGTGTTGTCAGTCCTCTTGGCGACTTTTTTTTAGTTGTAAACAGCTACTAGCGACACATCCGGTGATTTCGGAGACTTTTTTGGGCGTTGGGAGACTCTGAGGCGAAAGCAACGATAGCTGCATGCTAACATGAATGCTAGCTACAAGGACAATAATCTAACAACTGTGAAAACCAGGTCCTGCAGGACGATGTCGTTCAAAAGACGACAACTAATCTGTCGTACAACCTTGGAGAGAGACAATTACAGTAAGGATGACACAATCAAGAGCATCAAGTTGCAACTACTGGCTTCATGTGAATTTATTTTTGCTTCTCTGGGTAATCACACTGAGCTGTGGTCGCTTTGTACCAAAAAAAACATGAGCATGGTCATCTGAAGAAGGTAAACAAACGTTTAAGATAATGAAGAGTAAACAATGTACATGTTAAGTTGTTTATGAGTGTATTTACTACATTATCGATTAGTAAATGTGCCTTGTTTGCAAGATTATTGCTAAGATTTTCAAAAAGTGCACTTAATTTTTTACAATACTTACTTTCAGCAGGTTTTGAGCAAATTAACAACTCACAGTTGAAGTGAGTTATATTTATGTAGCGCTTTTCTCTAGTGACCCAAATTTTGTATTTTTACGCCCACCCTAAAAAAAACTAAAATCAGTCCAATAAATTCAAGCAAATGTTGATACAAAGCACTGGACTTCCGAATGGCCTCAACATAAAAGTGAATAAAAGGCTCATCAATCAACCACAATTCAACCACATCTCAATCGGGGCCAAACTGGTCTTCATAATATAGGAAAGCACCCCGCACATATTTGTTGTTGTATTTGTTATGAGCAAAAAAAATGTAACTAAATATAGATACTTTGTACTTTTCCAAAAAAAGTCATTGAATTAGTAAATACAATTCATTTTTAATAAGGATGGAGAGTAACTGTGGCATGTGCAGTCGAAAGACATTTCATGAAAGCGGAGTGTGTGCCTGTTGCCAAGTGACGTCGGCCAGAGAGCCAGACAAAGCAGCATTAGCTCAGCTGTGGTCGCTAAGTCCAGTTATGTTGAATATTTTTCACTAGAAGTTGTTCACTCAGGTTAATCCACCCGTCAATTTTCTACCACTTGTCCCTTTCGGGGAGATGAAATGTGGCCGTAGCGTCCTCGTCCACAAATGGGGTATTGTAAGATTGCAAGCTTGTCACTTCAGTCATTGACTTGTTGTTCGTTATTCCCACGTAGTAGTAGTGTGCGTGTTGTTTACTGTGTGATGTTGCCTCCTTCAAGTTCATTTTAGCGTTACTTTCATGAGTAAAAAGGGTTGAGCTTGCCGAATTACCGCCACGTTAAAAGTAGCGTGCCTAATAATGAGACCTGTTTGAGATAAGAGGAAGTATATACGTGCGACTGTTGGAGGGCTCTGGAGGGAGTCACCCTGGCACGGCCAGTAAAGGATGCAAGCTGTCGTGGATGACAGATGCCGGTAAGAAAGCCTCATTCATCTTTCATCCGTCCCAAGGGCGTCGCGTTGCTGGCACCGAGATTACATTGTGCCACAGGACTGGCATCGCCACACACCTCCCAGTGCGGCTCGAGCGCCGCATAGAAAAACACTCTGGATGAGGAAACAGGATGAGTGTGTCCAAGTTCAACACGACTGCACTGTTGCTCAACGAGAACTTTTATATACAGTAGTATATATATATATATATATATATATATATATATATATATATATATATATATATATATATATATATATATATATATATATATATGTAAATATATGTATATATATACATTTGTATATATATATATATATATATATATATATATATATATATATATATACACAAATATATACACATATATATTTATATATATATTCATAAATACACACACACATATATATATATATATATATATATATATATGTGTATATATTTGTGTGTATATATATATATATATATATATATATATATATATATATATATATATATATATATATATATATATATTCATAAATACACACACACATGTATATATATATATATACACATATATTCAGTATATATATATATATATATATATATAGTATGTATATATTTGTGTATATATAGATATATATATATGTATATATACTGTATATATTTATGTGTGTGTATGTGTGTATATATAGTGTGTATATATATGCATATACTGTATATGTATATACATATTTATGTATGTGTGTATATATATTTATGTATGTGTGTATATATATATATATATATATATATATATATATATATATATACACACAAATATATACACATATATATATATATATATATATATATATTCATAAATACACACACACACACATGTACATATATATATATATATATATATATATATATATATATATATATATATATATATATACTGAATATATATATATATATACACAAATATATACACATATATATTCATAAATACACACACACACACACATATATATATGTATATATATGTATATATATATATATATATATATATATATATATATATATATATATATATATTTATATATATATATGTATATATATATATATATATATACAGTATATGCATATATATACACACTATATATACATAAATACACACACATAAATATATACAGTATATGCATACAGGCCCTAACCAATCTGGCGCCCTAGGCAAGATTATAGGTGGCGCCCCCCCCACATCGGCAGTGAAGTGTATATACTCACAAGAAACCGAATAGCTTTGTCTTTGACCTTTTTTTTACTTAAAGAAAGCAAATTAACAATCAGAATAGTTAACAAGATAAAAAAAAATATGAATAAATAAATGAATGCAAAAAAAAAAAAATGAATATATGATATATATATTTTTTACATACAAATTGCTTAATTAACATTAATGATGTGCACTTTAACAACTAGGCTTACAACTATACCTAATATATAAAGGGGTGGAAAAGTGACTATTACCTGCAGGGCAAACATTAGCTAACCAGAAGGCAATAACAATGTAAACAAAAAACACCTGCTTAAAAGATCTAATACAAATGTCCCTGAGGAATGTAAGGTGGGAGTACTGTAATTACCTAACGTTACATTATTATTTTCCATAACAATTTAGCCCCCTCCACAATATTAACCCGACGTTAAAACAGAACCAGCTATTTATTGATTAGCAATTGCCGAATCATGTAACATTAGCTTAATGCTAAAAAGCCAGGTTACTATCACATTCTGTAACAGACAAATCATTTCATGTAGGCTAACGTTACCTACCTGCTACCTCTGTCTTTTCTCGTTTCTCCTCCTCTTCTTTTCTCTTTTTTCTTCCCTGGGCACCTGACAGTTTTGGCCGTTTTGACATCTTGTGTTGATTTTTTGATGTGGTGACGTCCAAAAAGAGTCATGATACGGGAAGGAAGGGGGTGCACCGTGGGGGGGGGGGGGGGGGGGGCGTAATGTTGTAACAAATAATATTTCTATTATATAGGCTTTACTTTGCATTTTAATTAACGAGGGATTATTTTTTGTATTTAGAAATAATAGTAACAACTTTTTTTTTTTCTCCAACATTTGTGGCACTGGCGTGGCGCCCCCTGATGGACGGCGCCCTTAGCATTTGCCTATACGGCCTATGCCACGGGCCGGCCCTGTATGCATATATATACACACTATATATACATAAATACACACACATAAATATATACAGTATATATACATATATATATCTATATATACACAAATATATACATACTATATATATATATACAGGTAAAAGCCAGTAAATTAGAATATTTTGAAAAACTTGATTTATTTCAGTAATTGCATTCAAAAGGTGTAACTTGTACATTATATTTATTCATTGCACACAGACTGATGCATTCAAATGTTTATTTCATTTAATTTTGATGATTTGAAGTGGCAACAAATGAAAATCCAAAATTCCGTGTGTCACAAAATTTGAATATTACTTAAGGCTAATACAAAAAAGGGATTTTTAGAAATGTTGGCCAACTGAAAAGTATGAAAATGAAAAATATGAGCATGTACAATACTCAATACTTGGTTGGAGCTCCTTTTGCCTCAATTACTGCGTTAATGCGGCGTGGCATGGAGTCGATGAGTTTCTGGCACTGCTCAGGTGTTATGAGAGCCCAGGTTGCTCTGATAGTGGCCTTCAACTCTTCTGCGTTTTTGGGTCTGGCATTCTGCATCTTCCTTTTCACAATACCCCACAGATTTTCTATGGGGCTAAGGTCAGGGGAGTTGGCGGGCCAATTTAGAACAGAAATACCATGGTCCGTAAACCAGGCACGGGTAGATTTTGCGCTGTGTGCAGGCGCCAAGTCCTGTTGGAACTTGAAATCTCCATCTCCATAGAGCAGGTCAGCAGCAGGAAGCATGAAGTGCTCTAAAACTTGCTGGTAGACGGCTGCGTTGACCCTGGATCTCAGGAAACAGAGTGGACCGACACCAGCAGATGACATGGCACCCCAAACCATCACTGATGGTGGAAACTTTACACTAGACTTCAGGCAACGTGGATCCTGTGCCTCTCCTGTCTTCCTCCAGACTCTGGGACCTCGATTTCCAAAGGAAATGCAAAATTTGCTTGGTTGGGTGATGGTTTGGAGTGCCATGTCATCTGCTGGTGTCGGTCCACTCTGTTTCCTGAGATCCAGGGTCAACGCAGCCGTCTACCAGCAAGTTTTAGAGCACTTCATGCTTCCTGCTGCTGACCTGCTCTATGGAGATGGAGATTTCAAGTTCCAACAGGACTTAGCGCCTGCACACAGCGCAAAATCTACCCGTGCCTGGTTTACGGACCATGGTATTTCTGTTCTAAATTGGCCCGCCAACTCCCCTGACCTTAGCCCCATATAAAATCTGTGGGGTATTGTGAAAAGGAAGATGCAGAATGCCAGACCCAAAAACGCAGAAGAGTTGAAGGCCACTATCAGAGCAACCTGGGCTCTCATAACACCTGAGCAGTGCCAGGAACTCATCGACTCCATGCCACGCCGCATTAACGCAGTAATTGAGGCAAAAGGAGCTCCAACCAAGTATTGAGTATTGTACATGCTCATATTTTTCATTTTCATACTTTTCAGTTGGCCAACATTTCTAAAAATCCCTTTTTTTGTATTAGCCTTAAGTAATATTCTAATTTTGTGACACACGGAATTTTGGATTTTCATTTGTTGCCACTTCAAATCATCAAAATTAAATGAAATAAACATTTGAATGCATCAGTCTGTGTGCAATGAATAAATATAATGTACAAGTTACACCTTTTGAATGCAATTACTGAAATAAATCAAGTTTTTCAAAATATTCTAATTTACTGGCTTTTACCTGTATATATATATATATATATATATATATATATATATATATATATATATATATACACAAATATATACACATATATATTCATAAATACACACACACATATATATAAATATATATATATATATATATATATATATATACACAAATATATACACATATATATATATATATTCATAAATACACACACACACAAATATATATATATATATATATATATATATATATATATATATTCATATACGTATATATATACTGAATATATATATTAAAAAAAAAAATATATATATATATATATATATATATATATATATATATATATATATATATATATATATTATATATTCGTAGATCATTTACTCTAGTCGGACTATATGTGGATGTTTTCTGCTGAAATAAAACCTGACTGTCCCTCACGTTAACAAGGCCAGACAGTAAAAGCCCTCAGACTATTCTGTCATCCATTTATTAAACCAAATGTCTTTCTGAAATATCCAGTTATATTTTTAAGAATAGAAATATGTTTGAATTTTTAATAGCAGCCCATATCATATTTCCTGTGGAATTAACAATGATGGAGTGCAACATGAGCCATGAATACTTCATACTAACTCTCTACTAAATGTCTACTTTGCACATCTAACTTTGTCGCACCCAACTGCAATTTTTGATCTTTTCAGAGCAGAAACAAATCTGATATTAAATAAATACCAGAAGAAAATTACCCGGCCAACTGTGTTGTGAACCGTTTTTGGCAGTTGTTTTTAAGACAAATTAATTTAAAAAAATAAACTTTTACACGCTAATTTTAGCATAATATTATTCCAATGCTAATTTTTAGGTTTAAACCTCTAAATGAGCAAAAATGGTAAAATAAAACGTTAGCATGGTAACTTTATCATGTTAAAGAAAGAACAGTTTTTATACTTTTAAGATGGCACCAAGTAATGAAGTATTAGTAGGTTTAGAAGCATGCAATAATCTACAATAATGGCATTACACATCAACATGCTACTGTAGTAAAAGCTAGTATACTTGCAAAATGGTGTCAAGTATCAAAAGCCATGATTTTTTAAGTTTAAACATTAGCATGCTAACAATAGCATGCTAACCTAGGAACAGTCAGCATACGTGCAAGATGGCGGCAAGTTTCAAAACCTGCGATTCCTAGGTTTGAACACAAAACATTTTTAAAAGGCTAGCATGAAATATTAGCACGCTAACATTAGCATGCTAACATGGGGACAGTTGCTGTTGTGTTTTACCAAGATGGCGCAAAGTTATGTTTTAACCTACATGTCAGCTAAGTTGTCAGCAAAAAACATTAGCCAAAAATATTAGCATGCTGAAAAATGGAACAGGTATTACACCTTTAAGATGGTACCAAGTACTGAAGTTACAGTAGTTTTAGATGCAAACAATTAGCTTTAATAATGGCATAAAACATTAGCATGCTAAGGTGGGAACAGTTAGTATACCAAGTATCAAACGCCACACGTTTTAGGTTTAAACCTATAAAACCGGGTAAAACGCTAGCATATGACATTAGCATGCTAACCTGGGAACAGTCAGCAAAAGCCGCAATTCCTTGGTTTGAACATACCAAATTTGTCTAAAAGCTAACATGAATTATTAGTACGCTAAAATTAGTACGCTAACATAGAGACAGTTACTGTCGTCTACTTACAAGACGGCGCAAAGTACCAAAACTCGTAAAATTCATAATTGCTATGTTTTAACATACAAAGTCAGCTAAATTGTTAGCAATACTAAATCACCAAAAAGATGCTAATGTTAGCATGGTATTGTTAGCATGCTAAAAAAGAAACATTTATTATATTTTTAAGATGGTGCCATGTAATAAAGTTTTACAAGCATAAAATTAACTATAATAACGGCATAAAACATTAGCATGCTAAGGTGGAAACAGTTAGCATACCAAGTTACAAAATCCTTGATTTTTAGGTTTAAACCTATAGAAGAGAGTAAAACGCTAGCATAAAACATTAACATGCTAACCTGGGAACAGTCCGCAAAATCCATGATTCTTTGGTTTGAACACACCAAATTTGTCAAAAAGCTAGCATGAAATATTAGCACGCTAAAATTAGTACGCTAACATAGAGACAGTTACTGTCGACTACTTGCAAGACGGCGCAAAGTACCAAAACTCGTAAAATTCATAATTGCTATGTTTTGACTTCCAAAGTGAGCTAAATTATTAGGGAAAAACAATTTTAGCATGCTAACGTTAGCATGAAAGTGTCAGCTAAATTGTTAGCATTAATACTTAACCAAAAAGATGCTAATGTTAGCATGGTATTGTTAGCATGCTAAAAAAGGAACAGTTATTATATTCTTAAGATGGCGCCAAATAATAAAGTGAAAACATTAGCTATAATACAGACATAAAACATTAGCATGCTAAGGTGGAAACAGGTAGCATATCAAGTTACAAAATCCTTGATTTTTAGGTTTAAACCTATAGAAGAGAGTAAAACGCTAGCATAAAACATTAGCATTCCAACCAGGGAAGAGTCTGCAAAATGTATTATTCCTTGGTTTGAACACACCAAATTTGTCAAAAAGCTAGCATGACATATTAGCACGCTAACATAGAGACAGTTACTATCGTCTACTTGCAAGACGACGCAAAGTACCAAAACTCGTAAAATTCATAATTGCTATGTTTTAACCTCCAAAGTCAGCTAAACTATTAGGGAAAAACAATGTTAGCATTCTAACGTTAGCATGAAAGTGTCAGCTAAATTGTTAGCATTAATACTTAACCAAAAATATGCTAATGTTAGCATGGTATTGTTAGCATGCTAAAAAAGGAACAGTTATTATATTCTTAAGATGCCGCCAAATAATAAAGTGATAAAATTAGCTATAATACTGGCATGAAACATTAGCATGCTAAGGTGGAAACAGTTAGCATATAGAGTTACAAAATCCTTGATTTTTAGGTTTAAACCTATAGAAGAGAGTAAAACGCTAGCATAAAACATTAGCATGCTAACCTGGGAACAGTCCGCAAAATCCATGATTCCTTGGTTTGAACACATCAAATTTGTCAAAAAGCTAGCATGAAATATTAGCACGCTAAAATTAGTACGCTAACATAGAGACAGTTACTGTCGTCTACTTGCAAGACGGCGCAAAGTACCAAAACTTGTAAATTTCATAATTGCTATGTTTTAACCTCCAAAGTCAGCTAAACTATTAGGGAAAAACAATGTTAGCATTCTAACGTTAGCATGAAAGTGTCAGCTAAATTGTTAGCATTAATACTTAACCAAAAAGATGCTAATGTTAGCATGGTATTGTTAGCATGCTAAAAAACGAACAGTTATTATATTCTTAAGATGGCGCCAAATAATAAAGTGATAAAATTAGCTATAATACTGGCATAAAACATTAGCATGCTAAGGTGGAAACAGTTAGCATATCAAGTTACAAAATCCTTAATTTTTAGGTTTAAACCTATAGAAGAGAGTCAAACGCTGGCATAAAACGTTAGCATTCTAACCTGGGAAGAGTCTGCAAAATGTATGATTCCTTGGTTTGAACACACCAAATTTGTCAAAAAGTTAGCATGACATATTAGCACGCTAACATAGAGACAGTTACTATCGTCTACTTGCAAGACGGCGCAAAGTACCAAAACTCGTAAAATTCATAATTGCTATGTTTTAACTTCCAAAGTGAGCTAAACTATTAGGGAAAAATAATGTTAGCATTCTAACGTTAGCATGAAAGTGTCAGCTAAATTGTTAGCATTAATACTTAACCAAAAAGATGCTAATGTTAGCATGGTATTGTTAGCATGCTAAAAAAGGAACAGTTATTATATTCTTAAGATGGCGCCAAATAATAAAGTGATAAAATTAGCTATAATAACGGCATAAAACATTAGCATGCTAAGGTGGAAACAGCTAGCATATCAAGTTACAAAATCCTTGATTTTTAGGTTTAAACCTATAGAAGAGAGTAAAACGCTGGCATAAAACATTAGCATTCTAACCTGGGAACAGTCTGCAAAATGTATGATTACTTGGTTTGAACATACCAAATTTGTCAAAAAGCTAGCATGAAATATTAGCACGCTAAAATTAGTACGCTAACATAGAGACAGTTACTGTCGTCTACTTACAAGACGGCGCAAAGTACCAAAACTCGTACAATTCATAATTGCTATGTTTTAACCTCCAAAGTCAGCTAAATTATCAGGGAAAAATAATTGTAGCATGCTAACGTTAGCATGAAAGTGTCAGCTAAATTGTTAGCATTAATACTTAACCAAAAATATGCTAATGTTAGCATGGTATTGTTAGCATGCTAAAAAAGGAACAGTTATTATATTCTTAAGATGGCGCCAAATAATAAAGTGATAAAATTAGCTATAATAACGGCATAAAACATTAGCATGCTAAGGTGGAAACAGCTAGCATATCAAGTTACAAAATCCTTGATTTTTAGGTTTAAACCTATAGAAGAGAGTAAAACGCTGGCATAAAACATTAGCATTCTAACCTGGGGACAGTCCGCAAAATTCATGATTCCTTGGTTTGAACACACCAAATTTGTCAAAATGCTAGCATGAAATATTAGCATGCTAAAATTAGTATGCTAACATAGAGACAGTTACTGTCGTCTATTTGCAAGACGGCGCAAAGTACCAAAACTCGTACAATTCATAATTGCTATGTTTTAACCTCCAAAGTCAGCCAAACTATTAGGGAAAAACAATGTTAGCATTCTAACGTTAGCATGAAAGTGTCAGCTAAATTGTTAGCATTAATACTTAACCAAAAAGATGCTAATGTTAGCATGGTATTGTTAGCATGCTAAAAAAGGAACAGTTATTATATTCTTAAGATGGCGCCAAATAATAAAGTGATAAAATTAGCTATAATACTGGCATAAAACATTAGCATGCTAAGGTGGAAACAGTTAGCATATCAAGTTACAAAATCCTTAATTTTTAGGTTTAAACCTATAGAAGAGAGTCAAACGCTGGCATAAAACGTTAGCATTCTAACCTGGGAAGAGTCTGCAAAATGTATGATTCCTTGGTTTGAACACACCAAATTTGTCAAAAAGTTAGCATGACATATTAGCACGCTAACATAGAGACAGTTACTATCGTCTACTTGCAAGACGGCGCAAAGTACCAAAACTCGTAAAATTCATAATTGCTATGTTTTAACTTCCAAAGTGAGCTAAACTATTAGGGAAAAATAATGTTAGCATTCTAACGTTAGCATGAAAGTGTCAGCTAAATTGTTAGCATTAATACTTAACCAAAAAGATGCTAATGTTAGCATGGTATTGTTAGCATGCTAAAAAAGGAACAGTTATTATATTCTTAAGATGGCGCCAAATAATAAAGTGATAAAATTAGCTATAATAACGGCATAAAACATTAGCATGCTAAGGTGGAAACAGCTAGCATATCAAGTTACAAAATCCTTGATTTTTAGGTTTAAACCTATAGAAGAGAGTAAAACGCTGGCATAAAACATTAGCATTCTAACCTGGGAACAGTCTGCAAAATGTATGATTACTTGGTTTGAACATACCAAATTTGTCAAAAAGCTAGCATGAAATATTAGCACGCTAAAATTAGTACGCTAACATAGAGACAGTTACTGTCGTCTACTTACAAGACGGCGCAAAGTACCAAAACTCGTACAATTCATAATTGCTATGTTTTAACCTCCAAAGTCAGCTAAATTATCAGGGAAAAATAATTGTAGCATGCTAACGTTAGCATGAAAGTGTCAGCTAAATTGTTAGCATTAATACTTAACCAAAAATATGCTAATGTTAGCATGGTATTGTTAGCATGCTAAAAAAGGAACAGTTATTATATTCTTAAGATGGCGCCAAATAATAAAGTGATAAAATTAGCTATAATAACGGCATAAAACATTAGCATGCTAAGGTGGAAACAGCTAGCATATCAAGTTACAAAATCCTTGATTTTTAGGTTTAAACCTATAGAAGAGAGTAAAACGCTGGCATAAAACATTAGCATTCTAACCTGGGGACAGTCCGCAAAATTCATGATTCCTTGGTTTGAACACACCAAATTTGTCAAAATGCTAGCATGAAATATTAGCATGCTAAAATTAGTATGCTAACATAGAGACAGTTACTGTCGTCTATTTGCAAGACGGCGCAAAGTACCAAAACTCGTAAAATTCATAATTGCTATGTTTTAACCTCCAAAGTCAGCTAAACCATCAGAGAAAAACAATGTTAGCATGCTAACGTTAGCATGAAAGTGTCAGCTAAATTGTTAGCATTAATACTTAACCAAAAAGATGCTAATGTTAGCATGGTATTGTTAGCATGCTAAAAAAGGAACAGTTATTATATTCTTAAGATGCCGCCAAATAATAAAGTGATAAAATTAGCTATAATAACGGCATAAAACATTAGCATGCTAAGGTGGAAACAGTTAGCATATCAAGTTACAAAATCCTTGATTTTTAGGTTTAAACCTATAGAAGAGAGTAAAACGCTGGCATAAAACGTTAGCATTCTAACCTGGGAAGAGTCTGCAAAATGTATGATTCCTTGGTTTGAACATACCAAATTTGTCAAAAAGTTAGCATGACATATTAGCACGCTAACATAGAGACAGTTACTATCGTCTACTTGCAAGACGACAAAAAGTACCAAAACTCGTAAAATTCATAATTGCTATGTTTTAACCTCCAAAGTCAGCTAAACTATTAGGGAAAAACAATGTTAGCATTCTAACGTTAGCATGAAAGTGTCAGCTAAATTGTTAGCATTAATACTTAACCAAAAATATGCTAATGTTAGCATGGTATTGTTAGCATGCTAAAAAAGGAACAGTTATTATATTCTTAAGATGCCGCCAAATAATAAAGTGATAAAATTAGCTATAATAACGGCATAAAACATTAGCATGCTAAGGTGGAAACAGCTAGCATATCAAGTTACAAAATCGTTGATTTTTAGGTTCAAACCTATAGAAGAGAGTAAAACGCTAGCATAAAACGTTAGCATTCTAACTTGGGAACAGTCTGCAAAATCTATGATTACTTGGTTTGAACATACCAAATTTGTCAAAAAGCTAGCATGAAATATTAGCACGCTAAAATTAGTACGCTAACATAGAGACAGTTACTGTCGTCTACTTACAAGACGGCGCAAAGTACCAAAACTCGTAAAATTCATAATTGCTATGTTTTAACCTCCAAAGTCAGCTAAATTATCAGGGAAAAATAATTTTAGCATGCTAATGTTAGCATGAAAGTGTCAGCTAAATTGTTAGCATTAATACTTAACCAAAAAGATGCTAATGTTAGCATGGTATTGTTAGCATGCTAAAAAAGGAACAGTTATTATATTCTTAAGATGGCGCCAAATAATAAAGTGATAAAATTAGCTATAATACTGGCATAAAACATTAGCATGCTAAGGTGGAAACAGTTAGCATATCAAGTTACAAAATCCTTGATTTTTAGGTTCAAACCTATAGAAGAGAGTAAAACGCTGGCATAAAACATTAGCATTCTAACCTGGGAACAGTCTGCAAAATCTATAATTACTTGGTTTGAACATACCAAATTTGTCAAAAAGCTAGCATGACATATTAGCACGCTAACATAGAGACAGTTACTACCGTCTACTTGCAAGACGGTGCAAAGTACCAAAACTCGTAAAATTCATAATTGCTATGTTTTAACTTCCAAAGTCAGCTAAACTATTAGGGAAAAACAATGTTAGCATTCTAACGTTAGCATGAAAGTGTCAGCTAAATTGTTAGCATTAATACTTAACCAAAAAGATGCTAATGTTAGCATGGTATTGTTAGCATGCTAAAAAAGGAACAGTTATTATATTCTTAAGATGGCGCCAAAAAATAAAATGATAAAATTAGCTATAATAATGGCATAAAACATTAGCATGCTAAGGATGAAACAGCTAGCATATCAAGTTACAAAATCCTTGATTTTTAGGTTTAAACCTATAAAAGAGAGTAAAACGCTAGCATAAAACATTAGCATTCTAACCTGGGAACAGTCTGCAAAATCTATGATTACTTTGTTTGAACATACCAAATTTGTCAAAAAGTTAGCATGACATATTAGCACGCTAACATAGAGACAGTTACTATCGTCTACTTGCAAGACGGCGCAAAGTACCAAAACGCGTAAAATTCATCATTGCTATGTTTTAACCTCCAAAGTCAGCTAAACTATTAGGGAAAAACAATGTTAGCATTCTAACGTTAGCATGAAAGTGTCAGCTAAATTGTTAGCATTAATACTTAACCAAAAATATGCTAATGTTAGCATGGTATTGTTAGCATGCTAAAAAAGGAACAGTTATTATATTCTTAAGATGGCGCCAAATAATAAAGTGATAAAATTAGCTATAATAACGGCATAAAACATTAGCATGCTAAGGTGGAAACAGTTAGCATATCAAGTTACAAAATCCTTGATTTTTAGGTTTAAACCTATAGAAGAGAGTAAAACGCTGGCATAAAACATTAGCATTCCAACCTAGGAAGAGTCTGCAAAATGTATGATTCCTTGGTTTGAACATACCAAATTTGTCAAAAAGTTAGCATGACATATTAGCACGCTAACATAGAGACAGTTACTATCGTCTACTTGCAAGACGGCGCAAAGTACCAAAACTCGTAAAATTCATAATTGCTATGTTTTAACTTCCAAAGTCAGCTAAACTATTAGGGAAAAACAATGTTAGCATTCTAACGTTAGCATGAAAGTGTCAGCTAAATTGTTAGCATTAATACTTAACCAAAAATATGCTAATGTTAGCATGGTATTGTTAGCATGCTAAAAAAGGAACAGTTATTATATTCTTAAGATGCCGCCAAATAATAAAGTGATAAAATTAGCTATAATAACGGCATAAAACATTAGCATGCTAAGGTGGAAACAGCTAGCATATCAAGTTACAAAATCGTTGATTTTTAGGTTCAAACCTATAGAAGAGAGTAAAACGCTAGCATAAAACGTTAGCATTCTAACTTGGGAACAGTCTGCAAAATCTATGATTACTTGGTTTGAACATACCAAATTTGTCAAAAAGCTAGCATGAAATATTAGCACGCTAAAATTAGTACGCTAACATAGAGACAGTTACTGTCGTCTACTTGCAAGACGGCGCAAAGTACCAAATCTCGTAAAATTCATAATTGCTATGTTTTAACCTCCAAAGTCAGCTAAATTATCAGGGAAAAATAATTTTAGCATGCTAACGTTAGCATGAAAGTGTCAGCTAAATTGTTAGCATTAATACTTAACCAAAAATATGCTAATGTTAGCATGGTATTGTTAGCATGCTAAAAAAGGAACAGTTATTATGTTCTTAAGATGGCGCCAAATAATAAAGTGATAAAATTAGCTATAATACTGGCATAAAACATTAGCATGCTAAGGTGGAAACAGTTAGCATATCAAGTTACAAAATCCTTGATTTTTAGGTTTAAACCTATAGACGAGAGTAAAACGCTAGCATAAAACATTAGCATGCTAACCTGGGAACAGTCTGCAAAATGTATGATTCCTTGGTTTGAACATACCAAATTTGTCAAAAAGTTAGCATGACATAATAGCACGCTAACATAGAGACAGTTACTATCGTCTACTTGCAAGACGGCGCAAAGTACCAAAACTCGTAAAATTCATAATTGCTATGTTTTAACCTCCAAAGTCAGCTAAACTATTAGGGAAAAACAATGTTAGCATGCTAACGTTAGCATGAAATTGTCAGCTAAATTGTTAGCATTAATACTTAACCAAAAATATGCTAATGTTAGCATGGTATTGTTAGCATGCTAAAAAAGGAACAGTTATTATATTCTTAAGATGCCGCCAAATAATAAAGTGATAAATTTAGCTATAATAACGGCATAAAACATTAGCATGCTAAGGTGGAAACAGCTAGCATATCAATTTACAAAATCCTTGATTTTTAGGTTTAAACCTATAGAAGAGAGTAAAACGCTGGCATAAAACATTAGCATTCTAACCTGGGAACAGTCTGCAAAATGTATGATTCCTTGGTTTGAACATACCAAATTTGTCAAAAAGTTAGCATGACATATTAGCACGCTAACATAGAGACAGTTACTATCGTCTACTTGCAAGACGGTGCAAAGTACCAGAACTCGTAAAATTCATCATTACTTTTAACATACAAAGTCAGCTAAATCATTAGCAAAAAAAAAATGTTAGCATGCTAACGTTAGCATGCCCGGAAAGTAGGACATACCAAATGTTTATATAATTGAGTTTATAGTACGCTCAAGTCAAGTTTTCAGGAACTTACCGGAAGAGTTTGACTCGCTGAATCTGTGTCACACACACACACACACACACACACACACACACACACACACACACACACACACACACACACACACACACACACACACACACACACACACACACACACGCACACAAAAGAAAGACCTTGAGAGAATTATAGGCTGGAATAATTAGAGTGTGTTATCATTTCGATGATCTTACACCAGCGACTGCAACCTTGAACTGAAAAACTTGTGAAACATTCCCCCCCGACATGAAAGTTTGCGTCGAGCATTTCTTTAAACGTATTATCTCCCAGCTAGCCATCTCTTTAAGCTGGGAACATTATGCACGCACATGCTTCGTGTTCCACACTAAAAAGATTGTCCTTGGTACATTTTGGTTTCATCCGACATCACACCATGATGTGAAATATTCACCTTTATTCACTGGAGATGTTTACTTTGTAACCGATACCACGTATTACTGCATCAGTACTACATCAGTACTTGAAATACTCACCGGAATCCATGCATCCCCGCATCTGCACGTGTCTATCTGTCAGGTTCAAACACTGATGACATCTATTAAACAAGACAAGAAGCAAAGAAGTAAACAGAGACAGAATTAAATTTGGCTCAATTTGAGGAGAGACGCATTGACACTGTACCCTTGTACAGTGTCTCAGCACGCTCTCCCAATAGATTGAACGCCTCCTTCTTTTATTTGGACCTTCCCTGACCACATGGCCACAGCTGTTTCTAAGGGACGGGGGTCGTAAACAGCTCACAGAAAAGGTCGGTTCAAAAAAGAGGTCGTCTGGAAATTGGGCAGATCCTGCCTTCTCTCCGCCTTGTAGTCCTTGGGTTAAAACAATATATTTCTGTTGATTACAATACATGAAAGAAAACAGGACACCTTCATGTTGCTTCCCATCCTACAGAGTGGAGTTTTACAAGCCTTCTTCTTGGTAGGTTCAAAGACAGCTTTTGGTCTTCTCATTTCAACACAAAGTTTTTGTCATTACTTAGATAAAATGATTCTAAAAGTATCATTGAAAGGAATGCGGAAATATAATTGAACATCGACGAAAGCATTCAGGAACCCCGGGAATTATGAGCGTCAACATTACAACACAAAAGTTGAATTTTTGCACGTTCTTCATTTTCTTTTTCATATTTTGAATATACGTAACTCCTTACACAATATAAACCTAGATTGTTGTCTTTTATCACTCATTGTTTTACACTAATGCATGATGGGTAACAGTTTTGCAAAATTTATTTGGTTTACATGCCGCCTTCTTTTAATTCATAATGCATGCACTGATTCATTCCAATCCACCTAAAAATGTTACATTTTTCTAAAAAATATTTTTTTTTTAATGGAATATTGTGACATTCAAGATTAACAGACCTGTAATTTAAATACTTAGACGTAGACAAACTTTAATTTTTTTTAAATTTATTTGTGTTTTTATTTTTTTAATGTATTTATTTATTTTTTTTCAAATGTATAAAATAAATAATCTGGTACCAATTTTCCATTTACAGTAAACAAAAATCGTAGATTTTACAATATGTAACTGTCAGCTCAGTCGACATAATTTTACCTTAAATAACATTGGTATTTTTTTTATTTTTTTTTAGTAAAAAGTACAGTAAAATCCTGTAAAAAACACACCGTAATAAAACTCTTTCAAACTCCTATTGTTCATTAAATGTAATTTTGTAAGCTGGTCTTCGTATTGAAAATTACGGTCATGTATTTTTTTGCGACTATTTAAAATACGTATATTCATAATATGAAAAAAGAAAAAAAAATATGAAGGACAAGCAAAAGTTCGACTTTTGTGTTGTAATGTTGACTCTTATAATTCCCGGGGTTCGTGAATGCAACCTCGGTCTATAATGAGGAAGTTGACCATTATTTTCCCCGCTGTATGTGTGAACTTTTAAAGATTTTAAAGGTATTTTATGAGCACACCAGATAGAAAATATTGATTCCAAATAATGATTAAAATTTTTAATCGTATTTTGTCCATAAATATAGAAATAAATATTTTTCAAAATCGTGGATAAGTGTACTTTAAACAGACATTTTTCAGGTTTTTACTACCATCAACCTACCATCCAGTCCCTTTTAGGATTTTACATGCTTTTTTTTGTGATCGTTTTTTTATAAGTAATGGCAAATTGTGCAAAATGCTGAAAGATACAACCGTCCCATCCACGGTCGGTCGGTTAAACTTAAGTAAGTATATATGTCATGTAGTAACATTCATAATAGCATGTAATATATACATGATGTAAGTATATATGTCGTGTAGTAACAATCATAATAACATGTAATATATACATGATGTAAGTATATATGTCATGTAGTAACATTCATAATAACATGTAACATATACATGATGTAAGTATATATGTCATGTAGCAACATTCATAATAACATGTAATATATACATGATGTAAGTTTATATGTTGTGTAGTAACATTTATAATAACATGTAATATATACATGATGTAAGTATATATGTCATGTAGTAACATTCATAATAACATGTAATATATACATGATGTAAGTATATACGTCATGTAGTAACATTCATAATAACATGTAATATATACATGATGTAAGTATATATGTAATGTAGTAACATTCATAATAACATGTAATATATACATGATGTAAGTATATATGTCATGTAGTAACATTCATAAAAACATGTAATATATACATGATGTAAGTATATATGTCATGTAGCAACATTCATAATAACATGTAATATATACATGATGTAAGTATATATGTAATGTAGTAACATTCATAATAACATGTAATATATACATGATGTAAGTACATATGTCATGTAGTAACATTCATAATAACATGTAATATATACATGATGTAAGTATATATGTCATGTAGTAATATTCATACTAACATGTAATATATACATGATGTGAGTATATATGTAATGTAGTAACATTCATAATAACATGTAGTATATACATGATGTAAGTAAATATGTAATGTAGTAACATTCATAATAACATGTAATATATACATGATGTAAGTATATATGTCATGTAGTAACATTCATAATAACATGTAAAATATACATGATGAAAGTATATATGTCATGTAGTAATATTCATAATAACATGTAATATATACATGCTGTAAGTATATACATCATGTAGTAATATTCATAATAACATGTCATATTTACATATTTTGATCATTTTAAGCACATTGCGGATCACAACGCTCACTTTCCCTTCAACAACAACAAGACTGGTAATCATGACAGACTTGACGAGAGACAACAAAGGCTACTTTGTTAAAGTTAAAGTCAAACAAAGACTACTTTGGGACAAATGATGATCCAGAAACGTATATTTTTGAGGCTGAAAATAGGGAGGATGACCTACAAGTTTTAGAAGCTGAACATACTTATTAGTGAAAAAAACGTAAAACCCCCTGGTCTTAAATGTACATGACATTGGATTATTAATTTCATCAAATCAATTAAAGTCTCATTACGCGCCGCCGCCGCCGCCGCCCTATTCAATTCCAGCGTACACAGACTGTGTTACTTTGGTATTGTCAGCGGGATTCAGGCGGAGCAGACGAGATGTAGCGCCACAATAATTTATGTGTCATTAGGTTTGTCCCAGAAATGCGTGCAAAGACAGTGGATTACCCCTGGGGGGGGCGGGGCTAATACAAGTGTCTGAACTCGCTGCTCGTTAACACTCTCCAAATGTAAACAGAAACTAAAAGGGGGTTTTAAATGCTAATTGCCAGGCTCTTTCCAGCAATGAGCTCATTTTGAGGCCTAATGTTTTAGCAGGGTAAACAACACCGGAGGCTCCACGCTTTGCACGTTTTTCATCAGCGGGTATGATTGAAGAAGAACATCGGCGGACCTTCCTGCTCCCTGGTGGGTCGATACCGAGGGTAGTATCGTATCGGGGTCGGGTCTAGTGTGACGAGATCGATATTTTTCAATGCACTTTTAGGATTATTTTATTGTTAGACGTAGACAAACTTTAATGATCCACAAGGGAAACTGGCAGCTCAGTCGACATAATTTTAGCGTAAATAACAAATCATGATCCAGAAACGTATATTTTTGAGGCTGAAAATAGGGAGGATGACCTACAAGTTTTAGAAGCTGAACATACTTATGGGTGAAACAACGTAGAACCCCCCTCCCTGGTCTTAAACGTAGCGTGTATTTAGCGTAAATAACATTGGTAACGTTTTGTTTTTTTCAAAATAATATTTGTTTGTTTATATCCCAACGATGCCACCCCTGCCCCCCCCCCCCAAAAAAAAAAGAAAAAGTGCAAAACAAAACAAAACAAACCAAAATAATAACACATTTACTAAGGAATTTGTGAAACTGTAACAATACACACACATGCTAACACAGACACTTGTGTTAGCATATTCGCTAATGCTAACAACATCAGTGTCATTACATTACGATAGCACGTGAAAAATGCGTGAAAATACTCCTATAGACATCACACATGGGACGCTTTAGTAAGTAAGAATTGTTTTAGGTATATTGTAAAACTTTAGAAGACGGAATGGCATGTATACTTCCGGTTCAAAGCTTTGAACAGCAGATGAATCACATTTACCCAGCATCAACTGCAGTGAGCAATACTGAGAGTAGTATCGTTTCGGGATCGGGTCTAGTGTGACGAGTTCGATATTTTTCAATGCACTTTTATGATTGTTTTATTGTTAGACATTGACAAACTTTAATGATCCACAAAGGAAATTGTACTTTTTAAAAAAAATTTTAATTGTATTTAAAAAAACAATTAAAATGTATAAAATAAATAATCAGGTACCCAGTTTCCATTTACAATAAACGAACATTGTAGATTTTACAAAATAAAACTGGCAGCTCAGTTGACACAATTTTAGCGTAAATAACAAATGATGATCCAGAAACGTATATTTTTGAGGCTGAAAATAGGGAGGATAACCTACAAGTTTTAGAAGCTGAACATACTTATGGGTGAAAAAGCGTAGAACCCCCCCTGGTCTTAAATGTAGCGTGTATTTAGCGTAAATAACATTGGTAACGTTTTGTTTTTTTCAAAATAACCTTTTATTTGTTTATATCCCAACGATGCCACCCCTGCCCCCCCCCCCCCCCCAAAAAAAAGAACAAGTGCAAAACAAAACAAAACAAAACAAAATAATAACAAATTTACTGAGGAATTTGTGAAACTGTAACAATACACACACATGCTAACACAGACACTTGTGTTAGCATATTCGCTAATGCTAACGACATCAGTGTCGTTACATTACGATACCACGTGAAAAATGTATGAAAATACTCCGACAGACATCACACATGGGACGCTTTAGTAAGTAAGAATTGTTTTAGATATATTGTAAAACTTTAGAAGACGGAATGGCACGTATACTTCCGGTTCAAAGCTTAAAACAGCAGATAAATCACATTTACCCAGCATCAACTGCAGTGAGCGATACTGAGAGTAGTATCGTTTCGGGATTGGGTCTAGTGTGACGAGTTCGATATTTTTCAATACACTTTTAGGATTGTTTTATTGTTAGACGTAGACAAACTTTAATGATCCACAAGGGAAATTGTACTTTTTTAATTTTTTTTTAATTGTATTTAAAAACATTTTTAAATGTATAAAATAAATTATCTGGTACCCAGTTTCCATTTACAATAAACGAACATTGTAGATTTTACAAAATAAAACTGGCAGCTCAGTCGACATAATTTTAGCGTAAATAACAAATGATGATCCAGAAACGTATATTTTTGAGGCTGAAAATAGGGAGGATGACCTACAAGTTTTAGAAGCTGAACATACTTATGGGTGAAAAAACGTAGAACCCCCCCTGGTCTTAAATATAGCATGTATTTAGCGTAAATAACATTGGTAATGTTTTGTTTTTTTCAAAATAATGTTTGTTTGTTTGTATCCCAACGATGCCACCCCTGCCCCCCCCCCCCCCAAAAAAAGAAAAAGTGCTAAACAATACAAACCAAACCAAAATAATAACACATTTACTGAGGAATTTGTGAAAGTGTAACAATACACACACATGCTAACACACTTGTGTTAGCATATTCGCTAATGCTAACAACATCAGTGTCATTACATTACGATAGCACGTGCAAATATGCGTGAAAACACTCCTACAGACATCACACATGGGACGCTTTAGTAAGTAAGAATTGTTTTAGTTATATTGTAAAACTTTAGAAGACGGAATGGTACTTATACTTCCGGTTCAAAGCTTTAAACAGCAGATAATTCACATATACCCAGCATCAACTGCAGTGAGCGATACCGAGGGTAGTATCGTATCGGGATCGGGTCTAGTGTGACGAGTTGGATATTTTTCAGTGCACTTTTAGGATTATTTTATTGTTAGACGAAGACAAACTTTAATGATCCACGAGGGAAATTGTACTTTTTTAATTAATTTTTAATTGTATTTAAAAAAAAATAATTAAATGCATAAAATAAATAATCTGGTACCCAGTTAGCGAACATTGTAGATTTTACAAAATAAAACTGCCAGCTCAGTCGACATAATTTTAGCGTAAATAACAAATGATGATCCAGAAACGTATATTTTTGAGGCTGAAAATAGGGAGGATGACCTACAAGTTTTAGAAGCTGAACATACTTATGGGTGAAAAAGCGTAGAACCCCCCTGGTCTTAAATGTAGCGTGTATTTAGCGTGAATAAAAGTGGTAACGTTTTGTTTTTTTCAAAATAATATTTGTTTGTTTATATCCCAACGATGCCACCCCTGCCCCCCCCCCAAAAAAGAAAAAGTGCAAAACGAAACAAAACAAAACAAAATAATAACACATTTACTGAGGAATTTGTGAAACTGTAACAATACACACACATGCTAACACAGACACTTGTGTTAGCATATTCGCTAATGCTAACGACATCAGTGTCATTACATTACGATAGCACGTGAAAAATGCGTGAAAATACTCCTATAGACATCACACATGGGACGCTTTAGTAAGTAAGAATTGTTTTAGTTATATTGTAAAACTTTAGAAGACGGATTGGCACTTATACTTCCGGTTCAAAGCTTTAAACAGCAGATAATTCACATATACCCAGTATCATGTGCAGTGAGCGATACCGAAGGGTAGTATCGTTTCGGGATCGGGTCTAGTGTGACGAGTTGGATATTTTTCAATGCACTTTTATGATTATTTTATTGTTGTAGTGGTCACAAAAATTTAAAAGGTGTCATATTGTGATTTTGTTTTTTTACTACATTTTTTATTTTTTATTTTTTTTTGTTTTTATTGACATCCAGCATCAGTCATATTTTTTGTTTGTATCACAACGATGCAACCCCCCCCCCCCAAAAAAAAAAAATATATATAATAATAACAAATTTACTGAAGAATTTGTGAAACTGAAACAATACACAGACATACTAACACAGACACTCATAATTGTGTGAGCATATTCGCTAATGCTAACGACATTAGTGTCATTACATTACGATATCATGTATAAATATGCGTGAAAACACAGACATCACACATGGGACGCTTTAGTAAGTAAGAATTGTTTTAGTTATATTGTAAAACTTTAAAAGACGGAACGGCATTTCTACTTCCGGTTCAAAGCTTTAATCAGCAGATCATTCACATTTACCCAGCATCAACTGCAGTGAGCGATACCGAGGGTAATATCGTTTCGGGATCGGGTCTAGTGTGACGAGTTTGATATTTTTCAATGCACTTTTATGATTATTTTATTGTTGTAGTGGTCAACAAATTTTAAAGGCGTCATATTGTGATTTTGTTTTTTTACTACATTTTTTATTTTTTATTTGTTTTTGTTTTTATTGACATCCAGCATCAGTCATATTTTTTGTTTGTATCAAAACGATGCAACCCCCAAAAAAGAGAAAAACAGCAAAAAAAATAAATAAAAAATAAACAAAATTATAATAATAACAAATTTACTGAAGAATTTGTGAAACTGAAACAATACACAGACATACTAACACACACACTCATAATTGTGTGAGCATATTCGCTAATGCTAACGACATTAGTGTCATTACAATACGATATCATGTATAAATATACGTGAAAACACAGACATCCCACATGGGACGCTTTAGTAAGTAAGAATTGTTTTAGTTATATTGTAAAACTTTAGAAAACGGAATGGCACTTATACTTCCGGTTCAAAGCTTTAAACAGCAGATAATTCACATATACCCAGCATCAACTGCAGTGAGCGATACCGAGGGTAGTATCGTATCGGGATCGGGTCTAGTGTGACGAGTTGGATATTTTTCAATGCACTTTTATGATTATTTTATTGTTGTAGTGGTCAAAATTTTTTAAAGGCGTCATATTGTGATTTAGTTTTTTTACTACATTTTTTATTTTTTATTTTTTTTTGTTTTTATTGACATCCAGCATCAGTCATATTTTTTTTTTTGTATCACAACGATGCAACCCCCAAAAAAGAGAAAAAACAGCAAAAAAACAAAACAAAAACACAATGATAATAATAGCAAATTTACTGAAGAATTTGTGAAACTGAAACAATACACAGACATACTAACACAGACACTCATAATTGTGTGAGCATATTCGCTAATGCTAACGACATTAGTGTCATTACAATACGATATCATGTATAAATATACGTGAAAACACAGACATCACACATAGGACGCTTTAGTAAGTAGGAATTGTTTCAGTTATATTGTAAAACTTTAGAAGACGGAATGGCAGTTATACTTCCGGTTCAAAGTTTTATACAGCAGATAATTCACATTTACCCAGCATGAACTGCAGTGAGCGATACCAAGGGTAGTATGGTTTCGGGATCGGGTATAGTGTGACGAGTTCGATATTTTTCAATGCACTTTTATGATTATTTTATTGTCGTAGTGGTCAAAAATGTTTAAAGGCGTCATATTGTGATTTTGGTTTTTTACTACATTTTTTATTTTTTATTTGTTTTTGTTTTTATTGACATCCAGCATCAGTCATATTTTTTGTTTGTATCACAACGATGCAACCCCCCCCCCAAAAAAAAAAAAAATATAATAATAACAAATTTACTAAAGAATTTGTGAAACTGAAACAATACACAGACATACTAACACAGACACTGATAACTGTGTGAGCATATTCGCTAATGCTAACGACATTAGTGTCATTACAATACGATATCATGTATAAATATGCGTGAAAACACAGACATCACACATGGGACGCTTTAGTAAGTAAGAATTGTTTTAGTTATATTGTAAAACTTTAGAAGACGGATTGGCACTTATACTTCCGGTTCAAAGCTTTAAACAGCAGATAATTCACATTTACCCAGCATCAAGTGCAGTGAGCGATACCGAGGGTAGTATCGTTTCGGGATCGGGTCTAGTGTGACGAGTTCGATATTTTTCAATGCACTTTTATGATTATTTTATTGTTGTAGTGGTCAAAATTTTTTAAAGGCGTCATATTGTGATTTTGTTTTTTTACTACATTTTTTATTTTTTATTTTTTTTAGTTTTCATTGACATCCAGCATCAACGATGCAACCCTCAAAAAAGAGAAAAACAGCAAAAAAAATAAAAAATAAAAAAAAAATTTTTTTTTAATAATAACAAAATTACTGAAGAATTTGTGAAACTGAAACAATACACAGACATACTAACACAGACACTCATAATTGTGTGAGCATATTCGCTAATGCTAACGACATTAGTGTCATTACATTACGATATCATGTATAAATATGCGTGAAAACACAGACATCACACATGGGACGCTTTAGTAAGTAAGAATTGTTTTAGTTATATTGTAAAACTTTAGAAAACGGAATGGCACTTATACTTCCGGTTCAAAGCTTTAAACAGCAGATAATTCACATATACCCAGCATCAACTGCAGTGAGCGATACCGAGGGTAGTATCGTATCGGGATCGGGTCTAGTGTGACGAGTTGGATATTTTTCAATGCACTTTTATGATTATTTTATTGTTGTAATGGTCAAAAAATTTTAAAGGTGTCATATTGTGATTTAGTTTTTTTACTACTTTTTTTATTTTTATTTTTTTTTAGTTTTTATTGACATCCAACATCAGTCATATTTTTTGTTTTTATCACAACGATGCAACCCCCAAAAAAGAGAAAAACAGCAAAAAAATAAATAAAATAAAATAAAATAAAATGATAATAATAACAAATTTACTGAAGAATTTGTGAAACTGAAACAATACACAGACATACTAACACAGACACTCATAATTGTGTGAGCATATTCGCTAATGCTAACGACATTAGTGTCATTACAATACGATATCATGTATAAATATGCGTGAAAACACAGACATCACACATGGGACGCTTTAGTAAGTAAGAATTGTTTTAGTTATATTGTAAAACTTTAGAAGACGGAATGGCACTTATACTTCCGGTTCAAAGCTTTAAACAGCAGATAATTCACATTTACCCAGCTTCAACTGCAGTTAGCGATACCGAGGGTAGTATCGTATCGGGATCGGGTCTAGTGTGACGAGTTCGATATTTTTCAATGCACTTTTATGATTATTTTATTGTTGTAGTGGTCAAAATTTTTTAAAGGCGTCATATTGTGATTTAGTTTTTTTACTACATTTTTTAAAAAAAAATTTTAGTTTTCATTGACATCCAGCATCAACGATGCAACCCTCAAAAAAGAGAAAAACAGCAAAAAAAATAAAAAATAAAAAAAATAAAAAATTGTAATAAAAACAAATTTACTGAAAAATTTGTGAAACTGAAACAATACACAGACATACTAACACAGACACTCATAATTGTGTGAGCATATTCGCTAATGCTAACGACATTAGTGTCATTACAATACGATATCATGTATAAATATGCGTGAAAACACAGACATCACACATTGGACGCTTTAGTAAGTAAGAATTGTTTTAGTTATATTGTAAAACTTTAGAAGACGGATTGGCACTTATACTTCCGGTTCAAAGCTTTAAACAGCAGATAATTCACATATACCCAGCATCAACTGCAGTGAGCGATACCGAGGGTAGTATTGTTTCGGGTTCGGGTCTAGTGTGACGAGTTCGATATTTTTCAATGCACTTTTATGATTATTTTATTGTTGTAGTGGTCAAAAATTTTTAAAGGCGTCATATTGTGATTTAGTTTTTTTACTACATTTAAAAAAAAAAAATTTTAGTTTTCATTGACATCCAGCATCAACGATGCAACCCTCAAAAAAGAGAAAAACAGCAAAAAAAATAAAAAATAAAAAAAATAAAAAATTATAATAATAACAAATTTACTGAAAAATTTGTGAAACTGAAACAATACACAGACATACTAACACAGACACTCATAATTGTGTGAGCATATTCGCTAATGCTAACGACATTAGTGTCATTACAATACGATATCATGTATACATGATATTGTTGCGTTTTGGACCAGTTGTTCCTCCCAGGGAATTCAAGTCACAATTCGCTCCCAAGTTCTTTCCGACACTTAAAACTGAGTTGAAAAACCACCAGAGTCGGAATAGGTATTTTGTTGTATATTCTCAAAGCTTTGCCAATATACATATTGATTGAGACCAGTCTAACCCTAGAACATTCTATCGCGCCTCCCAAAAATGGTCTGTCTTCCCGATCCCACCACCCTCTCTCTCCTCCCATCTCTGTAGACCAAACAAATGCTAGTCTAAACACATTCCAAAGAACTCAAGGTTAACACACATAGTATACTTGCTGACAGAGCATCAAGAGAATACATGGAAAACACGAGTTGTTTTCAAATATGACTAAGAAATGAAAGAAGTACAACTTAAATTCGGATATATGTAAATATCTGCCTCCGACAAAAGTAAGTAAGAATTGTTTTAGTTATATTGTAAAACTTTAGAAGACGGAACGGCATTTCTACTTCCGGTTCAAAGCTTTAATCAGCAGAGAAGTCACATTCACCCAGCAGCAACCTGCAGTGAGTGAACTCGTCCAAAAGATGGCGCCATAGCACAAACAATAACACACCATTTCAGTGGTTCTGCTTGTGTTTAATGAGAACTATTTGCATTATGGCCGTCGGCAAAGAAATGTCATAAATTAGCCGCAGGGATCAAAGCGTAGGGAAAAAAACAAAACAGGGGTTTATAGTCTGGAATGTACGGTGCATGATATTGTATCGATACCAAAAATGCGCAGTATCACCCAGCACTCGCCTCAAGTAGCCAGCAGGAATGTGAAATGAAATAGAATTCGCAACACTAATTGTGCTGTGTCGCCAAGCAGGAGACTTTTTGATCACTTCTGCAAAGCCGTCCAGGGGGGGGGGGGAAACTTTGCTCACGGAGGCCTGACGGTCGCCGCTTTGAAGTCGAGGTGCAAAATCAATTGAACACCAGTAAACAAAGTTGCCGGGAGCTTACTATCAAATGTCTGAAGGCTTCAGCCGAGTTATTTCGGAACATTTAACGCTGCAAAAAATAATCACAAATGTTGTGTCTTCTTGTTGGACTTGACAAACTTCACTCAGCAGACTGACCATTTAATTTACTTTTCATAAATGTATAATAGTATTCATTATTTTCTCTTCATGGCATATTAGGCTCCAGTGTTGCTGTTTTTAAGTTGCCAAAGTAATGTGTGAATGAAGCAAAGTAATGTATAAATAATGTCAATAACTAGATGAACCATCTTTGACTGTGAAGTAAACACTAGTAAGGTTGTAAATACTGTATAGAGTAGGCTAACCCATGTGGTTCCTGTGGATGCAAAAACACAATTTGTTATTACTGTAGTGACTAAATAATATAGTGACTGAAACAGACAAAGAAATGTGTAAATAATGTAAATAACTATATGAACTATATGTGGCTGTGAAGTGAACACTAGTAAGGTTGTAAATACTGTATAGAGTAGGCTAACCCATGTGGTTCCTGTGGATGCGAAAACACAATTTGTTATTACTGTAGTGACTAAATAACATAGTGACTGAAACAGACAAAGAAATGTGTAACTAATGTGAACAACTAGATGAACCATCTGTGCCTGTGAAGTGAACACTAGTAAGGTTGTAAATACTGTATAGAGTAGGCTAACCCATGTGGTTCCTGTGGATGCGAACACAAGTTGTAATTGCTGTCGTGACTAAATAAGAGTGACTGAAGCAGACAAAGTAATGTGTAAATAATGTCAATAACTAGATGAACCATCTGTGGCTGTGAAGTGAACACTAGTAAGGTTGTAAATACTGTATATATATATATATATATATATATATATATATATATATATATATATATATATATATATATAAAATAAATAAACATTCACATAACTTTTGTATAGGTATGTATATGCTGTTTGTATATATATATATATATATAT
>NC_084562.2:25505000-25552500 GCF_033978685.3 Nerophis lumbriciformis
ATATATATATATATATATATATATATATTATAGCACTTTTCTCTAGTGACTCAAAGCGCTTTTTACATAGTGAAACCCAACATCTAAGTTACATTTAAATCAGTGTGGGTGGCACTGGGAGCAGGCAGGTAAAGTGTCTTGCCCAAGGACACAACGGCAGTGACTAGGATGGCGGAAGCAGGGATCGAACCTGGAACCCTCCAGTTGCTGGCACGGCCACTCTATCAACCGAGCTATACCGCCCCATGCATATATACATATACATACATATATACATACACACACATATATACATATATGTGTGTGCGTGAACAAAATAGGTGTGAACAAAATAGGACATAAATCACTTTCCCAATAACATTGCATCTAATAGAGAATGTCTCATTTCAATAGAGGATGTCTCATGTCAACATATGAAATAACAAGTGTGTGTAGACAATTGAAGTGCTCCCCCTTTTGGCTAACATATGCAATAACACGTGTGCGTGAGAAATTGAAATGCGCCCCCTTTTGCCAAAATTAATAATGAAGATTAAAAACCATCTACAAACTTTCATGTCTGTGTGATCATGTTTTGTTTTAGTCATGTTTGGTTTTGTTTTTGGACTTTTTGTGCACTTTTGTTTGTTTTGTCACCCTAGCAACCATTGGTTTTCACCTGTCACGTCACTCACCTGTCACGGCACGCACCTGTTTTCACTAATCATGTCTGTATTATTTAAGTTCATTGTTTTCAGTTTGTCTTTCTGGCGACATCCGGATTCATACCCCTGTCACACTCTTACCTCTGCTCACTTCATAGTCCATGCCAGGTAAGTTTTTTGTTTGTTTATTAATGCCACAGTTAGTGTTTTTGTTTAATTGTTCACAGTTTCTGCCTATGTGCAAGTTTTGTTTTCAATAGCCTAGTTTTGTACCTCCGCCATTGTGCGCGCTTTTCGTTTGTTCCTTTTTGATGTATAGTGTTAAAATAAATCATGTATTCACCTTCACGCCATGTCTGGTCCAAATAACTTGCACCTCGGGAGAACAAACCAAGCCATAGTCCAAGTCGTGACACAAACAAATAATTCCCCCAAAAAATACATTAACTAAAAGCAGTATTTTTCTCACAATGTGTCGACTTCTTTCTTATAAAATTGGGAACAATTTCTCATATTCTTTGTGTAATATTGCAATATTTTCTCATAAAATTATTACTTTTTTTAATGAAAAAAAAAAAAATAATAATAATACGCGTATTAAGTCATCATGTGCTAAAAGCTGCAAGAGGGCGTAAAAGCTCAATTATTCCATAATATTTGTTGAAACACAACATATGTTTTTTTATAGGTTAGAAGTCTTAGCCTCTGTAGCGGTTCCAGCTGTAGCACACCTCCACAACATCACGCTAGCATGTCCAATATGCTAATAGCAGTTTGCATGCAGCATATCCTAAAAAAAAACAGATTAATACTGTGAGGAAAAAGTTTTGAAACATATGGCCGACAAGAACAGAGAAACAAATGGTTTTTTTTGCATTTAAATTATTCAAATGCATTTTTCTGCCAAACCAAACACTCAAGCTTTGGGGTTCTCTTGTGTGTTTGTTTTTTAACTCCAGTCATAAATTGTTCATGGATGAAGAAACACTTATTTTAATCTCTTATGGCCTTTTAGTGAAGTACTGAGTACTAATATTTCAACAACATAGCCATCAGTGCGTTATAACAATGCCCCATTTTACTGAGAATAGTCAAATAAATGATTCAAAAGGTTTTTATTCGGAGAGTCCTGATACAACTTGTTCATTTCCGATACGTATTGATCGTATTGATGTTCGGACATGTCGTAAAGAGAAGTTATATGAAACTAGATGAGGCAATTCCTAAATAAATTACGTGTGAATGCTCCAATTCTGAAGTTGAACTGAAATGCTGACAGAATGTAGTATGAAGAGTTTGAATTTCCAGGAAAAAACGGGAATTTTGGTTTGGAACTTGGGAAAGTGTTAGTTTGAATGTCCAGGATGAGTGGAATGTGTTGACGTTGGAACGGGTTGAATAAGTTGAAAAATGTGGGAATTGTGCAACTTGAAAAAAAAAGTCCCATTCAGTTCAATGGGAACTTCCTGGAAATTTGGAAATTTGGGGATTTTTTTGAAAATGATTAGGAGCATGAATGCCCTGAATGCGCTGAATTGGTTTGTGTTGGAATTGTTTAAATCGGTCTAGAAATGTTGAATTAGTAACAGTTTTTAATTGAGAAATTCCTGGAATTTTGAAAAAAATAACGAAAAACTTCCTTAACCAAATTGGTTTTTGTCCTCCATATGAGTGTTTTGACAATGGAACGGTTGGAATTGGTTGAACAATGTGGAAGGAATAGTTGAACTTACGGGTGGAAATAGGTTAACAAAAAAAGGGAATTCCTGGAAATTTGTTGAATGTGGAAAAATTGTGGTTTGAATTTCCAAGATGAGTTGAATGTGTTGAGGGTGGAATGTTTTAAATAGGTTGAAAATGTGGGAATTGTGCAACTTGAAAAAAAATGTCCCATTCAGTTCAATGGGAACTTCCTGGAAATTTGGAAATTTGGGGATTTAAAAAAAAAAAAAGGTTAGGAGCATGAATGCCCTGAATGCGCCGAATTGGTTTGTGTTGGAATTGTTTAAATCGGTCTAGAAATGTTGAATTAGTAACAGTTTTTAATTGAGAAATTCCTGGAATTTCGAAAAAAAAACCGAAAACTTCCTTAACCAACTTGGTTTTTGTCCTCAATATGAGGAGTGTTTTGACGATGGAACGGTTGGAAATGGTTGAACAATGTGAAAGGAATAGTTGAACTTAAGGGTGGAAATAGGTTAACTAAAAAAGGGAATTCCTGGAAATTTGTTGAATGTGGAAAAATTGTAGTTTGAATTTCCAGGATGAGTTGAATGTGTTGAGGGTGGAATGGTTTACATAGGTTGAAAATGTGGGAATTGGGCAACTTGAAAAAAAATGTCCCATTCAGTTCAATGGGAACTTCCTGGAAATTTGGAAATTTGGGGATTTAAAAAAAAAAAAAGATTAGGAGCATGAATGCCCTGAATGTGCTGAATTGGTTTGTGTTGAAATTGTTTAAATCGGTCTAGAAATGTTGAATTAGTAACAGTTTTTAATTGAGAAATTCCTGGAATTTCGAAAAAAAAAACGAAAACTTCCTTAGCCAACTTGGTTTTTGTCCTGAATATGAGGAGTGTTTTGACGATGGAACGGTTGGAATTGGTTGAACAATGTGAAAGGAATAGTCAAACTTAAGGGTGGAAATAGGTTACTAAAAAAAAGGGGATTCCTGGAAATGTGTTGAATGTGGAAAAATTGTAGTTTGAATTTCCAGGATAAGTTGAATGTGTTGAGGGTGGAATGTTTTAAATAGGTTGAAAATGTGGGAATTGGGCAACTTGAAAAAAAATGTCCCATTCAGTTCAATGGGAACTTCCTGGAAATTTGGAAATTTGGGGAGTTTTTAAAAAAAATGATTAGGAACCTGAATGCCCTGAATGCGCTGAATTGGTTTGTGTTGGAATTGTTTAAATCGGTCTAGAAATGTTGAATTAGTAACAGTTTTTATTTGAGAAATTCCTGGAATTTCGAAAAAAAAAACGAAAATTTCCTTAACCAACTTGGTTTTTGTCCTGAATATGAGGAGTGTTTTGACGGTGGAACGGTTGGAATTGGTTGAACAATGTGAAAGGAATAGTCGAACTTAAGGGTGGAAATAGGTTAACAAAAAAAGCGAATTCCTGGAAATTTGTTGAATGTGGAAACATTGTAGTTTGAATTTCCAGGATGAGTTGAATGTGTTGAGGGTGGAATGGTTTACATAGGTTGAAAATGTGGGAATTGGGCAACTTGAAAAAAAAAGTCCCATTCAGTTCAATGGGAACTTCCTGGAAATTTGGAAATTTGGGGATTTAAAAAAAAAAGGTTAGGAGCATGAATGCCCTGAATGTGCTGAACTGTTTGGAGTTGGAATTGTTTAAATCAGTCGAGAAATGTTGAATTAGTAACAGTTTTTAATTGAGAAATTCCTGGAATTTCGAAAAAAAAACCGAAAACTTCCTTAACCAACTTGGTTTTTGTCCTGAATATGAGGAGTGTTTTGACAATGGAACGGTTGGAATTGGTTGAACAATGTGAAAGGAATAGTCAAACTTAAGGGTGGAAATAGGTTACCAAAAAAGGGAATTCCTGGAAATTTGTTGAATGTGGAAAAATTGTAGTTTGAATTTCCAGGATGAGTTGAATGTGTTGAGGGTGGAATGGTTTAAATAGGTTGAAAATGTGGGAATTGGGCAACTTGGAAAAATGTCCCATTCATTTAACTTCCTGGAAATTTGAGGATTTGGGGAAAAGCGGCATTAAAAAAATATATATTATGAGCAAGAATGTCCTGAATGAGCAGAATTGTTTTTTTTTTTGTGTTGGAATTGTTTACATCGGTCTAGAAATGTTGAATTAGTAACAGTTTTTAATTGGGAAATTCCCTGAATTTCGAGAAAACCAAATTTTTATAGTTCCTTAACCAACTTGGTTTTTGTCCTGAATATGAGGAGTGTTTTGACGGTGGAACGGTTGAAATGGGCTGAAAAATGTGAAAGGAATAGTCGAACTTAAGGGTGAAAATAGGTTACCAAAAAAATGGGAATTCCTGGAAATGTGTTGAATGTGGAAAACATTTAGTTTGAATTTCCAGGATTCGTTGAATGTGTTGAGGGTGGAATGGTTTGAATAGGTTGACATTGTGCAACTTGGAAAAATGTCCCATTAATTTCACTTCCTGGAAATTTGAGGATTTTGGGAAAAGCGGGATTTAAAAAAATATATATATTATGAGCATTAATGTCCTGAATGAGCTGAACTGGTTGGAGTTGGAATTGTTTAAATCAGTCTAGAAATGTTGAATTAGTAACAGTTTTTAATTGAGAAATTCCTGGAATTTCGAAAAAAAAACCAAAAACTTCCTTAGCCAACTTGGTTTTTGTCCTGAATATGAGGAGTGTTTTGACGGTGGAACGGTTGGAATTGGTTGAACAATGTGAAAGGAATAGTTGAACTTAAGGGTGGAAATAGGTTAACTAAAAAAGGGAATTCCTGGAAATTTGTTGAATGTGGAAAAATTGTAGTTTGAATTTCCAGGATAAGTTGAATGTGTTGAGGGTGGAATGGTTTAAATAGGTTGAAAATGTGGGAATTGGGCAACTTGAAAAAAAATGTCCCATTCAGTTCAATGGGAACTTCCTGGAAATTTGGAAATTTGGGGATTTAAAAAAAAAAAAGTTAGGAGCATGAATGCCCTGAATGTGCTGAATTGGTTTGTGTTGGAATTGTTTAAATCGGTCTAGAAATGTTGAATTAGTAACAGTTTTTAATTGAGAAATTCCTGGAATTTTTGAAAAAAAACCCCGAAAACTTCCTTAACCAACTTGGTTTTTGTCCTGAATATGAGGAGTGTTTTGACGGTGGAACGGTTGGAATTGGTTGAACAATGTGAAAGGAATAGTCAAACTTAAGGGTGGAAATAGGTTACCAAAAAACGGGAATTCCTGGAAATTTGTTGAATGTGGAAAAATTGTAGTTTGAATTTCCAGCATGAGTTGAATGTGTTGAGGGTGGAATGGTTTACATAGGTTGAAAATGTGGGAATTGGGCAACTTGAAAAAAATTTCCCATTCAGTTCAATGGGAACTTCCTGGAAATTTGGAAATTTGGGGATTAAAAAAAAAAAAGGTTAGGAGCATGAATGCCCTGAATGTGCTGAATTGGTTTGTGTTGGAATTGTTTAAATCAGTCTAGAAATGTTGAATTAGTAACAGTTTTTAATTGAGAAATTCCTGGAATTTCGAAAAAAAAAAAGAAAACTTCCTTAACCAACTTGGTTTTTGTCCTCCATATGAGGAGTGTTTTGACAATGGAACGGTTGGAATTGGTTGAACAATGTGAAAGGAATAGTTGAACTTAAGGGTGGAAATAGGTTAACTAAAAAAGGGAATTCCTGGAAATGTGTTGAATGTGGAAAAATTGTGGTTTGAATTTCCAAGATGAGTTGAATGTGTTGAGGGTGGAATGGTTTAAATAGGTTGAAAATGTGGGAATTGGGCAACTTGAAAAAAAATGTCCCATTCAGTTCAACGGGAACTTCCTGGAAATTTGGAAATTTGGGGATTAAAAAAAAAAAAATGTTAGAAGCATGAATGCCCTGAATGCGCTGAATTGGTTTGTGTTGGAATTGTTTAAATCGGTCTAGAAATGTTGAATTAGTAACAGTTTTTAATTGAGAAATTCCTGGAATTTCGGAAAAAAAAAACCGAAAATTTCCTTAACCAACTTGGTTTTTGTCCTGAATATGAGGAGTGTTTTGACGGTGGAACGGTTGAAATTGGTTGAACAATGTGAAAGGAATAGTCGAACTTAAGGGTAAAAATAGTTGACCAAAAAAGTGAATTCCTGGAAATGTGTTGATTGTGGAAAACATTTAGTGTGAATTTCCAGGATTAGTTGAATGTGTTGAGGGTGGAATGGTTTACATAGGTTGAAAATGTGGGAATTGGGCAACTTGAAAAAAAAATGTCCCATTCAGTTCAATGGGAACTTCCTGGAAATTTGGAATTTTTTTTTTTTTTTTTTTTTTTTTTTTTAAAGGTTAGGAGCATGAATACCCTGAATGTGCTGAATTGGTTTGTGTTGGAATTGTTAAAATCGGTCTAGAAATGTTGAATTAGTAACAGTTTTTAATTGAGAAATTCCTGGAATTTCGAAAAAAAAAACGAAAACTTCCTTAACCAAATTGGTTTTTGTCCTCCATATGAGGAGTGTTTTGACAATGGAACGGTTGGAATTGGTTGAACAATGTGAAAGGAATAGTCGAACTTAAGGGTGGAAATAGGTTACCAAAAAACGGGAATTCCTGGAAATTTGTTGAATGTGGAAAAATTGTAGTTTGAATTTCCAGGATGAGTTGAATGTGTTGAGGGTGGAATGGTTTAAATAGGTTGAAAATGTGGGAATTGGGCAACTTGAAAAAAAATGTCCCATTGAGTTCAATGGGAACTTCCTGGAAATTTGGAAATTTGGGGATTTAAAAAAAAAAAAAAGGTTAGGAGCATGAATGCCCTGAATGTGCTGAATTGGTTTGTGTTGGAATTGTTTAAATCGGTCTAGACATGTTGAAATAGTAACAGTTTTTAATTGAGAAATTCCTGGAATTTCGGAAAAAAAAATCGAAAATTTCCTTAACCAACTTGGTTTTTGTCCTCAATATGAGGAGTGTTTTGACAATGGAACGGTTGGAATTGGTTGAACAATGTGAAAGGAATATTTGAACTTAAGGGTGGAAATAGGTTAACTAAAAAAGGGAATTCCTGGAAATTTGTTGAATGTGGAAAAATTGTAGTTTGAATTTCCAGGATGAGTTGAATGTGTTGAGGGTGGAATGGTTTACATAGGTTGAAAATGTGGGAATTGGGCAACTTGAAAAAAAATGTCCCATTCAGTTCAATGGGAACTTCCTGGAAATTTGGAAATTTGGGGATTTAAAAAAAAAAAAGGTTAGTAGCATGAATGCCCTGAATGTGCTGAATTGGTTTGTGTTGGAATTGTTTAAATCAGTCTAGAAATGTTGAATTAGTAACAGTTTTTAATTGAGAAATTCCTGGAATTTCGAAAAAAAACAACGAAAATTTCCTTAACCAACTTGGTTTTTGTCCTCAATATGAGGAGTGTTTTGACAATGGAACGGTTGGAATTGGTTGAACAATGTGAAAGGAATAGTTGAACTTAAGGGTGGAAATAGGTTACCAAAAAACGGGAATTCCTGGAAATTTGTTGAATGTGGAAAAATTGTGGTTTGAATTTCCAAGATGAGTTGAATGTGTTGAGGGTGGAATGGTTTAAATAGGTTGAAAATGTGGGAATTGGGCAACTTGAAAAAAAATGTCCCATTCAGTTCAATGGGAACTTCCTGAAAATTTGGAAATTTGGGGATTTAAAAAAAAAAAATGTTAGGAGCATGAATGCCCTGAATGTGCTGAATTGGTTTGTGTTGGAATTGTTTAAATCGGTCTAGAAATGTTGAATTAGTAACAGTTTTTAATTGAGAAATTCCTGGAATTTCGAAAAAAAAAACGAAAACTTCCTTAACCAACTTGGTTTTTGTCCTCAATATGAGGAGTGTTTTGACGATGGAACGGTTGGAATTGGTTGAACAATGTGGAAGGAATAGTTTAACTTAAGGGTGGAAATAGGTTAACTAAAAAAGGGAATTCCTGGAAATGTGTTGAATGTGGAAAAATTGTAGTTTGAATTTCCAGGATGAGTTGAATGTGTTGAGGGTGGAATGGTTTACATAGGTTGAAAATGTGGGAATTGGGCAACTTGAAAAAAAAAAAGTCCCATTCAGTTCAATGGGAACTTCCTGGAAATTTGGAAATTTGGGGATTTAAAAAAAAAAAGGTTAGGAGCATGAATGCCCTGAATGCGCTGAATTGGTTTGTGTTGGCATTGTTTAAATCGGTCTAGAAATGTTGAATTAGTAACAGTTTTTAATTGAGAAATTCCTGGAATTTCGGAAAAAAAAAAACGAAAACTTCCTTAGCCAACTTGGTTTTTGTCCTGAATATGAGGAGTGTTTTGACGATGGAACAGTTGGAATTGGTTGAACAATGTGAAAGGAATAGTCGAACTTAAGGGTGGAAATAGGTTAACTAAAAAAGGGAATTCCTGGAAATGTGTTGAATGTGGAAAAATTGTAGTTTGAATTTCCAGGATGAGTTGAATGTGTTGAGGGTGGAATGGTTTAAATAGGTTGAAAATATGGGAATTGGGCAACTTGAAAAAAAATGTCCCATTCAGTTCAATGGGAACTTCCTGGAAATTTGGAAATTTTTTGATTTTTTTTTAAAAAGGTTAGGAGCATGAATGCCCTGAATGCGCTGAATTGGTTTGTGTTGGAAATGTTAAAATTGGTCTAGAAATGTTGAATTAGTAACAGTTTTTAATTGAGAAATTCCTGGAATTTCGAAAAAAAAAACGAAAACTTCCTTAGCCAACTTGGTTTTTGTCCTGAATATGAGGAGTGTTTTGACCATGGAACGGTTGGAATTGGTTGAACAATGTGAAAGGAATAGTCGAACTTAAGGGTGGAAATAGGTTAACTAAAAAAGGGAATTCCTGGAAATTTGTTGAATGTGGAAAAATTGTAGTTTGAATTTCCAGGATGAGTTGAATGTGTTGAGGGTGGAATGGTTTAAATAGGTTGAAAATGTGGGAATTGTGCAACTTGAAAAAAAATGTCCCATTCAGTTCAATGGGAACTTCCTGGAAATTTGGAAATTTGGGGATTTAAAAAAAAAAAAAGGTTAGGAGCATGAATGCCCTGAATGTGCTGAATTGGTTTGTGTTGGAATTGTTTAAATCGGTCTAGAAATGTTGAATTAGTAACAGTTTTTAATTGAGAAATTCCTGGAATTTCGAAAAAAAAACGAAAACTTCCTTAGCCAACTTGGTTTTTGTCCTGAATATGAGGAGTGTTTTGACGGTGGAACGGTTGGAATTGGTTGAACAATGTGAAAGGAATAGTCGAACTTAAGGGTGAAAATAGGTTACCAAAAAACGGGAATTCCTGGAAATTTGTTGAATGTGGAAAAATTGTGGTTTGAATTTCCAGGATGAGTTGAATGTGTTGAGGGTGGAATGGTTTACATAGGTTGAAAATGTGGGAATTGGGCAACTTGAAAAAAAAAGTCCCATTCAGTTCAATGGGAACTTCCTGGAAATTTGGAAATTTGGGTATTTTTTTTGAAAATGATTAGGAGCATGAATGCCCTGAATGGGCTGAATTGGTTTGTGTTGGAATTGTTTAAATCGGTCTAGAAATGTTGAATTAGTAACAGTTTTTAATTGAGAAATTCCTGGAATTTCGAAAAAAAACAACGAAAACTTCCTTAACCAACTTGGTTTTTGTCCTCAATATGAGGAGTGTTTTGACAATGGAACGGTTGGAATTGGTTGAACAATGTGAAAGGAATAGTTGAACTTAAGGGTGGAAATAGGTTAACTAAAAACGGGAATTCCTGGAAATTTGTTGAATGTGGAAAAATTGTAGTTTGAATTTCCAGGATGAGTTGAATGTGTTGAGGGTGGAATGGTTTACATAGGTTGAAAATGTGGGAATTGGGCAACTTGAAAAAAAAATGTCCCATTCAGCTCAATGGGAACTTCCTGGAAATTTGGAAATTTGTTTTTGTTTTTTAAAAAAAAGGTTAGGAGCATGAATGCCCTGAATGTGCTGAATTGGTTTGTGTTGGAATTGTTTAAATCGGTCTAGAAATGTTGAATTAGTAACAGTTTTTAATTGAGAAATTCCTGGAATTTCGAAAAAAAAAAACACGAAAATTTCCTTAACCAACTTAGTTTTTGTCCTGAATATGAGGAGTGTTTTGACAATGGAACGGTTGAAATTGGTTGAACAATGTGAAAGGAATAGTCGAACTTAAAGGTGGAAATAGGTTAACAAAAAAAGCGAATTCCTGGAAATTTGTTGAATGTGGAACATTTGTAGTTTTATTTTCCAGGATGAGTTGAATGTGTTGAGGGTGGAATGGTTTACATAGGTTGAAAATGTGGGAATTGGGCAAATTAAAAAAAAAAAGTCCCATTCAGTTCAATGGGAACTTCCTGGAAATTTGGAAATTTGGGGATTTAAAAAAAAAAAGGTTAGGAGCATGAATGTGCTGAATTGGTTTGTGTTGGAATTGCTTAAATCGGTCTAGAAATGTTGAATTAGTAACAGTTTTTAATTGAGAAATTCCTGGAATTTCGAAAAAAAAAAAACCGAACATTTCCTTAACCAACTTGGTTTTTGTCCTGAATATGAGGAGTGTTTTGACGGTGGAACGGTTGGAATTGGTTGAACAATGTGAAAGGAATAGTCGAACTTAAGGGTGGAAATAGGTTACCAAAAAACGGGAATTCCTGGAAATTTGTTGAATGTGGAAAAATTGTAGTTTGAATTTCCAGGATGAGTTGAATGTGTTGAGGGTGGAATGGTTGAAAATGTGGGAATTGGGCAACTTGAAAAAAAATTTCCCATTCAGTTCAATGGGAACTTCCTGGAAATTTGGAAATTTGGGGATTTAAAAAAAAAAAAAGGCTAGGAGCATGAATGCCCTGAATGCGCTGAATTGGTTTGTGTTGGAATTGTTTAAATCGGTCTAGAAATGTTGAATTAGTAACAGTTTTTAATTGAGAAATTCCTGGAATTTCGAAAAAAAACCCCGAAGATTTCCTTAACCAACTTGGTTTTTGTCCTGAATGTGAGGAGTGTTTTGACGGTAGAACGGTTGAAATGGGTTGAAAAATGTGAAAGGAATAGTCGAACTTAAGGGTGGAAATAGGTTACCAAAAAACGGGAATTCCTGGAAATGTGTTGAATGTGGAAAACATTTAGTTTGAATTTCCAGGATGAGTTGAATGTGTTGAGGGTGGAATGGTTTGAATAGGTTGAAATTATGCAACTTGGAAAAATGTCCCATTAATTTCACTTCCTGGAAATTTGAGGATTTTGGGAAAAGCAGGATTAAACAAAAAAGCATTAATGTCCTGAATGAGCTGAACTGGTTGGTGTTGGAATTTAAATCAGTCGAGAAATTTTGAATTAGTAACAGTTTTTAATTGAGAAATTCCTGGAATTTCGAAGAAAAAAAAACGAAAATTTCCTTAACCAACTTGGTTTTTGTCCTGAATATGAGGAGTGTTTTGACAATGGAACGGTTGGAATTGGTTGAACAATGTGAAAGGAATAGTCAAACTTAAAGGTGGAAATAGGTTAACAAAAAAAGAGAATACCTGGAAATTTGTTGAATGTGGAACAATTATAGTTTTATTTTCCAGGATGAGTTGAATGTGTTGAGGGTGGAATGGTTTACATAGGTTGAAAATGTGGGAATTGGGTAACTTGAAGAAAAATGTCCCATTCAGTTCAATGGGAACTTCCTGGAAATTTGGAAATTGGGGATTTTTTAAAAAAAAGGTTAGGAGCATGAATGCCCTGAATGCGCTGAATTGGTTTGTGTTGGAATTGTTTAAATCGGTCTAGAAATGTTGAATTAGTAACAGTTTTTAATTGAGAAATTCCTGGAATTTCGAAAAAAAAACTGAAAATTTCCTTAACCAACTTGGTTTTTGTCCTCAATAGGAGGAGTGTTTTGACGGTGGAACGGTTGGAATTGGTTGAACAATGTGAAAGGAATAGTCGAACTTAAGGGTGGAAATAGGTTACCAAAAAACGGGAATTCCTGGAATTTTGTTGAATGTGGAAAAATTGTAGTTTGAATTTCCAGGATGAGTTGAATGTGTTGAGGGTGGAATGGTTTACATAGGTTGAAAATGTGGGAATTGGGCAACTTGAAAAAAAATGTCCCATTCAGTTCAATGGGAACTTCCTGGAAATTTGGAAATTTGGGGATTTAAAAAAAAAAAAAGGTTAGGAGCATGAATGCCCTGAATGCGCTGAATTGGTTTGTGTTGGAATTGTTTAAATCGGTCTAGAAATGTTGAATTAGTAACAGTTTTTAATTGAGAAATTCCTGGAATTTCGAAAAAAAAAAAAAAAATTTCCTTAACCAACTTGGTTTTTGTCCTGAATATGAGGAGTGTTTTGACGATGGAACGGTTGAAATTGGTTGAACAATGTGAAAGGAATACTCGAACTTAAGGGTGGAAATAGGTTAACAAAAAAAGGGAATTCCTGGAAATTTGTTGAATGTGGAAAAATTGTAGTTTGATTTTCCAGGATGAGTTGAATGTGTTGAGGGTGGAATGGTTTAAATAGGTTGAAAATGTGGGAATTGGGCAACTTGAAAAAAAATGTCCCATTCAGTTCAATGGGAACTTCCTGGAAATTTGGAAATTTGGGGAGTTTTTAAAAAAAATGATTAGGAACCTGAATGCGCTGAATTGGTTTGTGTTGGAATTGTTTAAATCGGTCTAGAAATGTTGAATTAGTAACAGTTTTTATTTGAGAAATTCCTGGAATTTCGAAAAAAAAAACGAAAATTTCCTTAACCAACTTGGTTTTTGTCATGAATACGAGGAGTGTTTTGACGGTGGAACGGTTGGAATTGGTTGAACAATGTGAAAGGAATAGTCGAACTTAAGGGTGGAAATAGGTTAACAAAAAAAGCGAATTCCTGGAAATTTGTTGAATGTGGAAACATTGTAGTTTGAATTTCCAGGATGAGTTGAATGTGTTGAGGGTGGAATGGTTTAAATAGGTTGAAAATGTGGGAATTGTGCAACTTGAAAAAAAAATGTCCCATTCAGTTCAATGGGAATTTCCTGGAAATTTGGAAATTTGGGGATTTTTTTTGAAAATGATTAGGAGCATGAATGCCCTGAATGGGCTGAATTGGTTTGTGTTGGAATTGTTTAAATCGGTCTAGAAATGTTGAATTAGTAACAGTTTTTAATTGAGAAATTCCTGGAATTTCGAAAAAAAACAACGAAAACTTCCTTAACCAACTTGGTTTTTGTCCTGAATATGAGGAGTGTTTTGACAATGGAACGGTTGGAATTGGTTGAACAATGTGAAAGGAATAGTCAAACTTAAGGGTGGAAAAAGGTTACCAAAAAACAGGAATTCCTGGAAATTTGTTGAATCTGGAAAAATTGTAGTTTGAATTTCCAGGATGAGTTGAATGTGTTGAGGGTGGAATGGTTGAAAATGTGGGAATTGGGCAACTTGAAAAAAAATGTCCCATTCAGTTCAATGGGAACTTCCTGGAAATTTGGAAATTTGGGGATTTAAAAAAAAAAAAAAGGTTAGGAGAATGAATGCCCTGAATGCGCTGAATTGGTTTGTGTTGGAATTGTTTAAATCGGTCTAGAAATGTTGAATTAGTAACAGTTTTTAATTGAGAAATTCCTGGAATTTCGAAAAAAAAAACGAAAATTTCCTTAACCAACTTGGTTTTTGTCCTGAATATGAGGAGTGTTTTGACGGTAGAACGGTTGAAATGGGTTGAAAAATGTGAAAGGAATAGTCGAACTTAAGGGTGAAAATAGGTTACCAAAAAATGGGAATTCCTGGAAATGTGTTGAATGTGGAAAACATTTAGTTTGAATTTCCAGGATGAGTTGAATGTGTTGAGGGTGGAATGGTTTGAATAGGTTGAAATTATGCAACTTGGAAAAATGTCCCATTAATTTCACTTCCTGGAAATTTGAGGATTTTGGGAAAAGTGGGATTTAAAAAAATATATATATTATGAGCATTAATGTCCTGAATGAGCTGTACTGGTTGGTGTTGGAATTGTTTAAATCAGTCGAGAAATTTTGAATTAGTAACAGTTTTTAATTGAGAAATTCCTGGAATTTCGGGAAAAACACATTTTTATAGTTCCTTAACCAACTTGGTTTTTGTCCTGAATATGAGGAGTGTTTTGACGGTAGAACGGTTGAAATGGGCTGAAAAATGTGAAAGGAATAGTTCAACTTAAGGATGAAAATAGTTGACCAAAAAACGTGATTTCCTGGAAATGTGTTGAATGTGGAAAACATTTACGGTAGTTTGAATTTCCAGGATTAGTTGAATGTGTTGACGGTGGAATGGTTTGAATAGGTTGAAATTATGTAACTTGGAAAAATGTCCCATTAATTTCACTTCCTGGAAATTTGAGGATTTTGGGAAAAGCAGGATTAAACAAAAAAGCATTAATGTCCTGAATGAGCTGAACTGGTTGGTGTTGGAATTTAAATCAGTCGAGAAATTTTGAATTAGTAACAGTTTTTAATTGAGAAATTCCTGGAATTTCGGGAAAACCGGGAATTTTTATAGTTCTTTAATCAACTTGGTTAAAGAATTAAAAAACTTTTTAAGAAACGAAAAAAAGATAGCATACAAACGTTAGCATACTTTCATCCAATCCGATCAAATTGGATAACATCTCAGAGAAGCTGTCCACTCTGCAAGGTGAAAATGTGTTCGAATAATTATGTATAAGTTATCACACAACTCTTATGCTAAAAAGCCATTGCTAAAGTTATTATCTATTGTGCTCAAGATGTACTTTTCCATCCGTGCAAAGGCACACAACTTGTTATCTTCCACTACAAGTTTGTCTCGCAGCAGCAGTTTCTGTCTTCCAGCCCGCTAAAACAGCCAAGGACTTCAAGTACCTCAACGAAGACAAGACGACGACACGCAAGACAAAGCAGATTTTGCATTCTGTATAATCACGTATTGTGATACTGGGGCTGCATGCGTAATATGCGTCCCCGCCCCCTAGAAGCAGCCTCAGTGATGTTAACCAGGGAACTCCCGAATAAATAGAGGAGCGCGTGGGACTGCCCCTCAGAGCGTGAGTGGGAGACTGTAACTGAGTGTGCAGCTCCATACGTTTCTCCTCATGAGCAAAATTGAACTCTGTCTCTGCCTGATTCCTTGCTTCTTGTCTCGTTTAATAGATGGTTCGGTGTTTGAACCTGACAGAATGTGATCAATTTGAGAGCTATAATGGACAATAAACGCTGACAGATCCCCGGAATGTCCAAAGCAAGAACAATCCTGGTCTATAATTCAACTCCCTCAGCAACGGCCTGGGCTGGGTCATGCTGTGAACGCCCCAGTGAGACCAGTGCAGCGAAAGACACTCTTTAAAATTCCTCCTCCAATTTTGTCATTCATGTTCTGTTGCAATTTCTAATATAAAGTAGTGTATAGTTCTTACTTATATCTGTCAGTAGAATTGATATGGAAGCTCTAAAAACTACCGGTACAGTGAGTTTACATTATTCACCCAAGGAACTGTCAGAAAGCGACTTGGAGATGATGTGTAAAACATCATCCATGCAACATTTTGAGCAAATAACCACTATTACATGTTATGTAGAACACAAGGAAGTATTTTACATTTAGAAAATAATAGCACACATTTTACATGCTTTCATCCAGTATTTGTTTTTTTTTAACATTTTGAACAATATTTCCGTCCCCAGTGATAGAGGCAAGTGCAGAGTGGTCATGACTACCGCTCACAAAAAGAAAAAGGGCAATAGAATGGTGGAAACAAAGCAGCACACCACCTGCTCTAACACCGCCGTATAAAGACGCTTGGTGTTGACAAGAATCCTTTTAAGATTGCCTCAGTGGATAGATGTGAGAGCCCGGGCTTCTCCTGCCTTGTGTACGGATTTAGTCCGGACTAGAGAGGTTAATCAACAATCCTTCCTCGCTGTCCCGCTTTCATTTCACATCACTTCTGTGCTAAGATGTCTTGTCTGGAAGGCAATATTGGCAGAGTGTTTGTTTCCTAGATTGGCTTCAGGTGAAGTCAAATATATATATATATATATATATATATATATATATTTTTTTTTTTAATGCACTTAGATTTTATCCGAGTCTTTCTTCCGCAGAACGTGACGTTTCAGTCACGTCCGTATCCTCTCTCTTCTCCCGCTCCCGGCCACTAACTGTTAAAGACAACAGATGATTAGATTAACACGTACCACCTGTGAAATCTAATCACCTGCCAGCTGTGTCTCGCCGTCAGCCCATGCCCCACCCCTGTCCAATGGTGCTCGTCCTCAAAAAAATAAAAAATAAAAATAAAAATAAAATAATATATAAATATATTTATATGTATATATATATATATATATATATATATATATTTTTTTTTTTTTTTTTTTTAATTTATTTTATATATATATATATCAATCAATCAATCAATGTTTATTTATATAGCCCTAAATCACAAGTGTCTCAAAGGGCTGCACAAGCCACAACGACATCCTCGGTACAAAGCCCACATAAGGGCAAGGAAAAACTCACCCCAGTGGGACGTCGATGTGAATGACTATGAGAAACCTTGGAGAGGACCGCATATGTGGGTAATATATATATATATATATATATATATATATATATATATATATATATATATATATATATATATATATATATATATATATATATATATATATATATATATATTTTATTTTTTTAAATTTATTTTTCTATTTTTTTTAAGGACGAGCACCATCGGACAAAGGTGAGGCATGTGCTGACGGCGAGACACAGCTGGCAGGTGATTAGATTTCCCAGGTGGTACGTGTTAATCTAATCATCTGTTGTCTTCAACAGTAATCGGCCGGGAGCAGGAGAAGAGAGAGGATATGTACGTGACTGAAAAGTCACGTTCTGCGGAAGAAAGACTCGGATAAAATCTGTATATATATATATATATATATATATATATATATATATATATATATATATATATATATATATATATATATATATATATATATATATATATATATATATATATATATATATATATATAAATTAAAAAGTTAAAGTTAAAGTGCCAATGATTGTTACACATACACCAGATGTGGCGAAATTATTCTCTGCATTTGACCCCTTTGAACTCACAACCTACCGATCTATATATATATATATATATATATATATATATATATATATATATATATATATATATATATATATATATATATATATATTCATGAAGTTTGGTTATTTTATTAATTTAATTATGTTTCTACTGAAAATGTGAGCAAATGTGCTGGGTCAAAAGTATACATACAGCAATGTTAATATTTGCTTACATGTCCCTTGGCAAGTTTACCTGCTATAAGGCACTTTTGGTAGCCATCCACAAGCTTCTGCTTGAATTTTTTGACCACTCCTCTTGACAAAATTGGTGCAGTTCAGCTAAATTTGTTGGTTTTCTGCCATGGACTTGTTTCTTCAGCATTGTCCACACGTTTAAGTCAGGACTTTGGGAAGACCATTCTAAAACCTTCATTATAGCCTGATTTAGCCATTCCTTTACCACTTTTGACGTGTGTTTGGGGTCATTGTCCTGTTGGAACACCCAACTGCGCCCAAGACCCAACCTCCGGGCTGATGATTTTAGCTTGTCCTGAAGAATTTGGAGGTAATCCTCCTTTTTCATTGTCCCATTTACTCTCTGTAAAGCACCAGTTCCATTGGCAGCAAAACAGGCCCAGAGCATAATACTACCACCACCATGCTTGATGGTAGGTAAGGTGTTCCTGGGATTAAAGGTCTCACCCTTTCTCCTCCAAACATATTGCTGGGTATTGTGGCCAAACAGCTCCATTTTTGTTTCATCTCACCACATAACTTTCCTCCAGGGTGGTCTTATCTTTGTCCATGTGATCAGCGGTGAACTTTAGACGATTCTTAAGGTGTGGCTTCTGGAGCAAGGGCTTCCTTCTTGCATGGTAGCCTCTCAGTCCATGGCCATGCAAAACACGCTTGACTGTGGACACTGACACCTGTGTTCCAGCAGCTTCCTACTCATTGCAGACCTGCTTTTTGCTGGTTTCTTGGTTGACTCTTGAACATTTTGACCATTTTTCTCTCAGCAGCAGGTGATAGCTTACGTTTTCTTCCCAATCGTGGCAGTGACAAAACTGTGCCATGCACTTCATACTTACGAACAATTGTCTGCACACTTGTTATAAAGATGTCTGTTACTATATTATATATATATATATATATATATATATATATATATATATATATATATATATATATATATACATATATATATATATATATATATATATATATATATATATATACACATACTTCATGAACTCGTATATTCGTCACTGCCTTCAGGATTTCACTGGCTTTTTCATTTTTTTATTATTTTTGCAGTAGCTTTTGCGGAAAAAAAGTTGTAATATTCTGCTGCTTTCTCTTCAACTCTTTGTTAATGAATGTGGATTTTACTTTTTTTTTTTTAATGTTTATTATTGTAGCAATATGGTTGTTACATTTAAGGAATGCTGTGATTTCAGATCGTTTGTGAAGGCACTAAAGGGCCTTCTGTGTGTGCACTTGTTGGCAGAGCAGCGCATACAGAGGACAGACCCGTGGAATATTGTAGCTACTATACAAACAGACACCTTCATAACAATATGTAATATGTACAATATACACACTGCAAGTATGTATATAATGTAGTAACAGACACCTTCATAACAATATGTAATATGTACAATTTACACACTGCAAGTATATATATAATGTAGTAACAGACACCTTCATAATAATATGTAATATGTACAATATACACACTGCAAGTATATATATAATGTAGTAACAGACACCTTCATAACAATATGTAATATGTACAATATACACACTGCGAGTATATATATAATGTAGTAACAGACACCTTCATAATAATATGTAATATGTACAATATACACACTGCAAGTATATATATAATGTAGTAACAGACACCTTCATAACAATATATAATATGTACAATATACACACTGCAAGTATGTATATAATGTAGTAACAGACACCTTCATAATAATATGTAATGTGTACAATATACACACTGCAAGTATATATATATAATGTAGTAACAGACACCTTCATAACAATATGTAATATGTACAATATACACACTGCGAGTATGTATATAATGTAGTAACAGACACCTTTATAACAATATGTAATATGTACAATATACACACTGCAAGTATATATATAATGTAGTAACAGACACCTTCATAATAATTTGTAATATGTACAATATACACACTGCAAGTATATATATAATGTAGTAACAGACACCTTCATAACAATATATAATATGTACAATATACACACTGCAAGTATATATATAATGTAGTAACAGACACCTTCATAACAATATGTAATATGTACAATATACACACTGCAAGTATATATATAATGTAGTAACAGACACCTTCATAACAATATGTAATATGTACAATATACACACTGCAAGTATATATATATATATATATATATATATATATATATATATATATATATATATATATATATATATATGGGCTTCACGGTGGCAGAGGGGTTAGTGCATCTGCCTCACAATACGAAGGTCCTGAGTAGTCTTGGGTTCAATCCCGGGCTCGGGATCTTTCTGTGTGGAGTTTGCATGTCCTCCCCGTGACTGCGTGGGTTCCCTCCGGGTACTCCGGCTTCCTCCCACTTCCAAAGACATGCACCTGGGGATAAGTTGATTGGCAACACTAAATTGGCCCTAGTGTCTGGATGTGAGTGTGAATGTTGTCTGTCTATCTGTGTTGGCCCTGCGATGAGGTGGCGACTTGTCCAGGGTGTACCCCGCCTTCCGCCCGATTGTAGCTGAGATAGGCTCCAGCGCCCCCCGCGACCCCAAAGGGAATAAGCGGTAGAAAATGGATGGATGGATATATATATATATATATATATATATATATATATATATATATATATATATATATATATATATATATATATATATATATATATATATATAATGTAGTAACAGACACCTTCATAACAATTTGTAATATCTACACTGTTAACCGTATTTTGGTCATTTTAATGATTGCCGGAACTAATTGCCAGAGCAAATTATTTCCGATTCCATAGCAGCGCACTTGCCACTTCTGGCAACACATGTGTGTTCCTACTTCTGGAAGCAAAACACGTGTTTATTTTGATGGCACAATCGGCAACAAACAACGAAGACGACTGTTTTCGGTCACATGAGGATTCACAGCCTTATCTTTTTGAAGCCGAACATACTGAGGATGAACTACTGCTTCTCGAAGCCAGAATGAAGGAAGGGTGAGACTTGGGAGCAAACGGAATCGGATTGTCACAGCCAGGGCGCAATGGAATGCGCCCTCATTCTTGGGCTCTTCTTGAAGCACCTCGGCACACACCCACGGCCGCGGCGCACATCCAGGGACGCGCCGCGCGCGTCTCCGCCCTGCAGCAGCCGCCAGCTGCAATAATTGACCGGCAATCAGCACACCTGCCTGTAAGGAAGGAGCTGCCTTCATAACCCTGGACAACTTGGCATGCCGGCGCCGGAATATAGTCTTCTGTTGGCGTTCAAACCCTCCGTCGCCTGGAAAGTGAGCTGTGCGTCTCACATTTCCCCGGATCTCCCTCTGGACTCTGACTGCCTCCCTCGATCCTTGATTTCCCTGGCTTTGGACTCTGACCTGTAGACTTCTCTCTCCCCTGGACTTCCTCGTATCTCGTCCAACATTTACGGTAACACTCAACAGCTAATCTACAACACATAGCCTTACACCATAAAGACTCTTGGATTTGGTCACACTTCATTCCCTTAGTTAGTATATTTAGCTTTGTTTGATGATTATTATTACATATATATGGTCTATATTTATAATAAATACATAAAGCTATAACATCCCCTGGTGTCAGTTGCCGTCACCTCCCTCTGCATACCCGACCTGTAACCTCTTACAGTGTCTTAGCACGCTCTGACGAAGAAGGTTTTCGTCTCCTCTTTTATTTAGATGTTCAATGTTCACGCACCAACACATGTCTCAGCAGGAATGGGAAGTATGTAAAACAGTCATTGTTTTCGGTCACATTGAAGACCAAGAAGAGGATGTCTCGGGCTTGGGCTCTTCCTGGATCCAGCTGGGGCAGGTGTTGGAGGACAATGGATAACCCCTCCCGTCTCCCGACCACAGCGACTTCGAGAGGGCAGCGGGTCGTAAATAGCGTTGACCTCGGTTACCAAATAGTTGGAAGAGAGTTTGTGAAATACTTCAAAGAGAGTTCGTTAAACACTTCAAAGAGAGTTCCTCTGGAGGTGGAGCAGATCCTGCCATCTGTCCGTGTTGAAATCACAGTGGAGTTTCACGAGCCTTCTTCCTCTTGTTAGGCCTCGAAAGACAGCCTTCATCTTCTTATCAGGAACATAATGTAATACAACGTTTCTTTTGTGATAACTTACAAACAATTATTCCAACAGAAGCCATGCTATTTCGACATAAATGGAGTGCTTACACCAAATAAACCGAACAAAACGTCCCCCCGGCCAGCTGGATCAATGTTGACTCTCCGCTTCAAAACTAAGGTTGATATAATAATGACACATGCTATAGTTTGAATTGTGTACACAACTTACACAACTATTCCTGTTTCCTCCTTTAGAAGGACTTGCTTGACCAAGAACATGTTTTTTTTTTGTCTGACTGACTGCAAGAAGAACAAAGACTTATTGATCGGGGCTCCTTCCTTCTGGCTGATTGCTGATTGCGACCAACGCTGTAATTTCCACCTGTGACCTGTGTTAAATAGGTCTTGTTCAGAAGGACCTGGCCTCAGACCGCTCAATAAAAGAAGCTAAGGTCAAGATATTCAGGTTCCGTTCCTGTGCTTGTTCCTTTTTGCCCTTTTTTTCGAAAAAACTATGTTCTTTTTTTTTTTCGTATTGTGCTCGCTCTTGTTTTTTGTTCCCTGTGTTTTCGGATCAATAAAAGATCTTCTGAGGCTACTACCCCTGTGTCAGCCTCTGTATTCTGGAATCCAGTCATTAAGAACAAAGCTGCCAAAGCTATGAATTCTGCAGAGTCAGCGCTTGTTTCCTTGTCCGAGCTGTTCATGTATTTAATGAATTTGCTTTCTAATGCTTACGGGATACGGGTGTGCTGGAGCCTATCCCATGGTAGTGATGAGTTCATCCATACTGAAATATTGATAACCTAACCTTATGCTCTAATATCGATCCTCAAATCCAAATATTGACACTTTTGATACTTTAGTTCAGGGTCCAGTACTAAAAAGTCAAAGTATGCAGGGGCCAGAGTGATATATTTTTATTAAAAAAAAATATCCTAAAAACAGATATTATGGCAGACTTATGGTGACTAAGTATATTATTACTTTTCCTCATTACATTGCTGCGGTAGTTAAAAAGTTCCTCGGTGGCAAGGCCCCAGGGGTAGATGAGATCCGCCCGGAGTTCCTTAAGGCTCTGGATGCTGTGGGGCTGTCTTGGTTGACAAGACTCTGCAGCATCGCGTGGACATCGGGGGCGGTACCTCTGGATTGGCAGACCGGGGTGGTGGTTCCTCTCTTTAAGAAGGGGAACCGGAGGGTGTGCTCTAACTATCGTGGGATCACACTCCTCAGCCTTCCCGGTAAGGTCTATTCAGGTGTACTGGAGAGGAGGCTACGCCGGATAGTCGAACCTCGGATTCAGGAGGAACAGTGTGGTTTTCGTCCTGGTCGTGGAACTGTGGACCAGCTCTATACTCTCGGCAGGGTCCTTGAGGGTGCATTGGAGTTTGCCCAACCAGTCTACATGTGTTTTGTGGACTTGGAGAAGGCATTCGACCGTGTCCCTCGGGAAGTCCTGTGGGGAGTGCTCGGAGAGTATGGGGTATCGGACTGTCTGATTGTGGCAGTCCGCTCCCTGTATGCTCAGTGCCAGAGCTTGGTCCGCATTGCCGGCAGTAAGTCGGACACGTTTCCAGTGAGGGTTGGACTCCGCCAAGGCTGCCCTTTGTCACCGATTCTGTTCATAACTTTTATGGACAGAATTTCTAGGCGCAGTCAAGGCGTTGAGGGGATCCGGTTTGGTGGCTGCAGGATTAGGTCTCTGCTTTTTGCAGATGATGTGGTCCTGATGGCTTCATCTGGCCAGGATCTTCAGCTCTCACTGGATCGGTTCGCAGCCGAGTGTGAAGCGACTGGGATGGGAATCAGCACCTCCAAGTCCGAGTCCATGGTTCTCGCCCGGAAAAGGGTGGAGTGCCATCTCCGGGTTGGGGAGGAGATCTTGCCCCAAGTGGAGGAGTTCAAGCACCTCGGAGTCTTGTTCACGAGTGAGGGAAGAGTGGATCGTGAGATCGACAGGTGGATCGGTGCGGCGTCTTCAGTAATGCGGACGCTGTATCGATCCGTTGTGGGGAAGAAGGAGCTGAGCCGGAAGGCAAAGCTCTCGATTTACCGGTCGATCTACGTTCCCATCCTCACCTATGGTCATGAGCTTTGGGTTATGACCGAAAGGACAAGATCACGGGTACAAGCGGCCCAAATGAGTTTCCTCCGCCGGGTGGCGGGGCTCTCCCTTAGAGATAGGGTGAGAAGCTCTGCCATCCGGGGGGAGCTCAAAGTAAAGCCGCTGCTCCTCCACATCGAGAGGAGCCAGATGAGGTGGTTCGGGCATCTGGTCAGGATGCCACCCGAACGCCTCTCTAGGGAGGTGTTTAGGGCACGTCCGACCGGTAGGAGGCCGCGGGGAAGACCCAGGACACGTTGGGAAGACTATGTCTCCCGGCTGGCCTGGGAACGCCTCGGGGTCCCACAGGAAGAGCTGGACGAAGTGGCTGGGGAGAGGGAAGTCTGGGCTTCCCTGCTTAGGCTGCTGCCCCCGCGACCCGACCTCGGATAAGCGGAAGAAGATGGATGGATGGATGGACATTGCGATTTTTTTTTTCTTTTTCCTTACTTTTTTAGTATATATTTTTTTTCCCATGTAAGAAGAGAAAAAAAAGTAATACATTTACAGCATTAATTAATCCATCCATCCATCCATTTTTCTACCGCTTATTCCCTTTGGGGTCGCGGGGGGCGCTGGAGCCTATCTCAGCTACAATCGGGCGGAAGGCGGGGTACACCCTGGACAAGTCGCCACCTCATCGCAGGGCGCATTAATTATTGTGTCAAAAATGTTCATTTACACGTTTAGCAGTGTTTATTATTGTTGTTGTCATTATTCTAATCAATCAATATGTTAGTATTTTCTTTTTTGATTAACTAAACTTTAAAAAAAATATATTTTTAAGTAGATTTCATATTTATTTTGGGAGCTTCTAAACTGCTGTTTAACAGTTTTACATACGTTTAGTATGGTGTGGTACTGAGACTTCAAGTATGGGGGGATTTTGATATTTTTTATTTAAAAAATAAATACAATAAAAACATATATGTATATATATATATATATATATATATATATATATATATATATATATATATATATATATATATATATATATATATGTCTTAATAAGGTTATCCAAAAAATAGTGCTCGATACCGTAGTAGAGCGCAATATATGTATGTGTGGGAAAAAAAATCACAAGACTATTTCATCTCTACAGGCCTGTTTCATGAGGGGGGGTTCCCTCAATCATCAGGAGATTTTAATGGGAGCATTCACATACCATGGTTTATATAGGGCACAGAGTGGGTGGGTACAGGCTGGCGTAGGGGCGTGGTGATTGGCTCATGTGTTACCTAGGAGGTGTTTCCGTCTGTGGCGGCATGCTGTTACAATTTCGCTGCGCTTGTTGAGGGATGACAGGTCTGGACGGTAAATAATAAACAGTTTCTCTTTCAAGCATAGGTTGCATCTTTTATTACCACTATTGTAAGGTGTGCTGGATGCAAGAATTTGACAATAATGTTGAATATTCAATAACATGGCAAATTCTTGCATCCAGCACACCTTACAATAGTGGTAATAAAAGATGCAACCTATGCTTGAAAGAGAAACTGTTTATTATTTACCGTCCAGACCTGTCATCCCTCAACAAGCGCAGCGAAATTGTAACAGCATGCCGCCACAGACGGAAACACCTCCTAGGTAACACATGAGCCAATCACCACGCCCCTACGCCAGCCTGTACCCACCCACTCTGTGCCCTATATAATCCATGGTATGTGAATGCTCCCATTAAAATCTCCTGATGATTGAGGGAACCCCCTCATGAAACAGGCCTGTAGAGATGAAATAGTCTTGTGATTTTTTTTCCCCCACATACATATATATATATATATATATATATATATATATATATATATATGTATATATATATATATATATATATATAGGCCTTGGGCCTTAAGAGGTTAATTAAAGTTTTGGTGTTGTTTACTGGCGTCATATTGCAGTCCTCACACATCTCTTATGTGTGACTGCCATCTACTGGTCACAGTTATTATTATAACATGTACCAAATAAAATTGCTTTTAGGTCGGTAAACACAACCAGAACTATTCCTTACATTAGGTGCACCGGGTTATAAGGCGCACTGGCGAGTTAAAAAAAAATGAAAAGCTTTTAAGTGCGCCTTATAGTCCTAAAAATATGGTAAATACTTCTGTCTGATAAAGTATCTGCCTTTGGTTCGTTCCTATAAGACCGTGAACAAATACACAACACTGTAACCCAAAATTGAGCAAGAGAACATGTTTATGAAAAGGTTCACATTTATGTCGAAAACTCCAAATTAATTGGCTGAGACGTCTGTTTCCGTGCGCTAAAGTGACATGTAAATAATATTCCCATGTGCCGGTCGTCATGGCAACTGCCTCCCGCTGCTAAATGTTTTTTTGTGTAGTGACACACAGTTGAAGACCATCCTGCTGCTGGCTTCCTGCCTCCTGCCTTGACATATTGTACATAAGCCAGCGTGGATATCTCCACCCACACATGATCATCCTCTTTAGGAACCTCTCTGCTGTGTTCATGAACACTCGGTCACACCACCGCCGACGTCACGCGGAACTTCATTCCATTAAACTTCCGTCTTTGCGAGTGAAGTCGAGTCGAGCATGTTTAGGACGGACGAGTCCACCTTGATCCTTTTACAAAACCCCCAAAACCAGTGAAGTCGTCATGTTGTGTACAAACCCCGTTTCCATATGAGTTGGGAAATTGTGTTAGATGTAAATATAAACCGAATACAATGACTTGCAAATATTTTTAACTTATACTCAATTGAATAGGGTGCAAAAACAAGATATTTAATGTTCACCCTGAGAAACGTTGTTATTTTTTGCAAATATTTGGAATTTGATGCCTGCAACGTGTTTCAAAAAAGCTGGCACGAGTGGCAAAAAAGACTGAGAAAGTTGAGGAATGCTCATCCAACACTTATTTGGAACATCCCACAGGTGAACGGGCTAATTAGAAACAGGTGGGTGCCATGATTGGGTATAAAAAGCATCTTCCATGAAATGCTCAGTCATTCACAAACAAGGACGGGGCAAAGGTCACAACTTTGTCAACAAAGAACAACATTTCTCAACCAGCTATTACAAGGAATTTAGGGATTTCACCATCTACGCTCGGTAATATCATCAAAAGGTTCAGAGAATCTGAAGAAATCACTGCACATAAGCCAGTGGTTCTCAAACTTTTTTTGTCATCCCCCACTTTGGACAAGGTGGAGTTTTCAAGCCCCACCTGCCCCCATCGCCCCAACAGAGCGCTAATGCCAAGCTTTAACATTTTCAAATTTATTGAACATCAAGTTGTATACATTCAAACTCAATAACATAAAATAACATCAAGTTCAATAATAAATAAAATAACTGTGCAGCTGTGGTATAACTTGCATCAAGTTCAATAATAAATAAAATAACTTCCATCAAGTTTAATAATAAATAAAACAAAAGTGTTATAACTTGCATCAAGTTCAATAATAAATCAAAAAAGTGTTATAACTTGCATCACATTCAATAGTAAATCAAAAAAAGTGTTATAACTTGCATCAAGTTCAATAATAAATCAAAAAAAGTGTTATAACTTGCATCACAATCAATAATAAATCAAAAAAAGTGTTATAACTTGCATCAAGTTCAATAATAAATAAATACAAGTGTTATAACTTGCATCAAGTTCAATAATAAATCAAAAAAAGTGTTATAACTTGCATCAAGTTCAATAATAAATCAAAAAAAGTGTTATAACTTGCATCAAGTTCAATAATAAATCAATTAACTTGCATCGAGTTCAATAATAAATCAAAAAAAGTGTTATAACTTGCATCAAGTTCAATAATAAATCAAAAGAAGTGTTATAACTTGCATCAAGTTCAATAATAAATCAAATAACTTGCATCGAGTTCAATAATAAATCAAAAAAAGTGTTATAACTTGCATCAAGTTCAATAATAAATCAAATAAAAGTGTTATAACTTGCATCAAGTTCAATAATAAATAAATAAAAGTGTTATAACTTGCATCAAGTTCAATAATAAATCAAAAAAAGTGTTATAACTTGCATAAAGTTCAATAATAAATCAAAAAAAGTGTTATAACTTGCATCAAGTTCAATAATAAATCAAATAACTTGCATCGAGTTCAATAATAAATCAAAACAAGTGTTATAACTTGCATCAAGTTCAATTATAAATCAAATAAAAGTGTTATAACTTGCATCGAGTTCAATAATAAATCAAAAACTTGCATCAAGTTCAATAATAGATAAAACAAAAGTGTTATAACTTGCATCAAGTTCAATAATAAATCAAAAAAAGTGTTATAACTTGCATCAAGTTCAATAATAAATCAAATAACTTGCATCAAGTTCAATAATAAATACAATAAAAGTGCCACTTTGCAATCTTTGCAAAAAAAAAAGGAGGACCTATGCATTTGGCAAGACAGGGCAAGTGACAGCACTTTCCCCCGGGAGAGCCACCTTGCTTCACTGTGAAACAGCACGGCTGTATGATCAGCTCCCATTTCCTCACACAGTGCAGAGAACAGTCGCACTTTCAGTGGTCGTGTTTTGATCAAATTTACCGCGCTCACAACATGTTAAAACCTCATTGAGTTCGGGGCTGAGCTGCCTTGACGCGAGTGCTTCCCGGTGAATGACACAGTGTGTGCCCGTCACATTTTTGTTTCTCTGCAGGCGCTGGCTCTGGCTCGACGACCTTTGAGGTTGGAGTCACAAATGTATATATTTGTGTAATTGTGGTTCACACATTAGCCTGCTACCCATCCGCGCGAAAGTTTGTTCCGCTTAGCCCCGCCCCCATTAGTTACTGTCGCGATGTCTGTCAAACTTTCGCTCGTACCGAGAAATATAAAGCCTACAGTAAAAATAAGTACTGGTAATTTCCATTTATTTATATAGCGGATTTCACAGACAGAATCACAAAGTGATTTACAGTGTGTATAGAAAATGAAAGCATAGTAAAAAAAATAATCTAAGAATATAATAATAAATAAATACATTTAAAGTGAAATTTCCTCCCGTTCCTCGCGCCCCACCTGTCATGTCTCTATTCCCCACCAGTGGGGCGCGCCCCACACTTTGAGAAACGCTGACGTAAGCCATGATATTACGGACCTTCGATCCCTCAGGAGGTACTGCATCAAAAAGCGGCATCAGTGTGTGAAGGATATCACCACATGGGCTCAGGAACACTTCAGAAAACCACTGTCAGTAACTACAACTTGTCGCTACATCTGTAAGTGCAAGTTAAAACTCTACTATGCAAAGCGAAAGCCATTTATCAACAACACCCAGAAACGCCGCCGGCTTCGCTGGGCCCCGAGCTCATCTAAGCTGGACTGATGCAAAGTGGAAAAGTGTTCTGTGGTTTAACGAGTCCACATTTCAAGTGGACGCCGTGTCCTCCGGACCAAAGAGGAAAAGAACCATCCGGATTGTTCTAAGCGCAAAGTGTAAAAGCCAGCATGTGTGATGGTATGGGGGTGTATTAGTGCCCAAGACATGGGTAACTTACACATCTGTGAAGGCACCATTAATGCTGAAAGGTACATATAAGTTTTGGAGCAACATATGTTGCCATCCAAGCAACGTTATTATGGACGCCCCTGCTTATTTCAGCAAGGCAATGCCAAGCCACGTGCTACAACAGCGTGGCTTTGTAGTAAAAGAGTGCGGGTACTAGACTGGCCTGCCTGTAGTCCAGACATTGAAAATGTGTGGTGCAATATGAAGGCTAAAATATGAGAAGGGAGACTGTTGAACAACTTAAGCTGTACATCAAGCAAGAATGGGAAATAATTCAACTTCAAAAATGAGTGTTGTTAAAAGGAAAGGCCATGTAACACAGTGGTGAACATGCCCCCGTGACAACTTTTTTGCAATTTGTTGCTGCTATTAAATTCTAAATGAATGATTATTTGCAACAACAAAAAAATAGGTTTCTCAGTGTGAACATTAAATATCTTGTCTTTGCAGTCTATTCAATTGAATATATGTTGAAAAGGACACCCCAAATTTACACGTAAAACGTCTCCCAATGCAGAAAAGTATTCAGTAAGAAATGTGTCCGCGTCATTTATAAGCTTAACTTGTGTATCTTAGCATATTTCACAGTGATGTCATAGCTGTGATAATTCAGCTGTGCCGTGACAGGAGGAGCGGAGTAACGTGCAAAGACGCACTGCTTATATTGTTGCGGTGCATTTTGCACGGCTATTTCCGTGCTGCCATTATTTTTCCTCACTGACCTTCATGTTCCATTTAGGGAGCCTCTGCTTCCTCTCTGACAACGTCTGAAAGGGTTAGCTGGCGCTCACACGCATAAAGGTTGTGCTGTCAGCTCGGCACAAGACGTGTCCCATATAATGTAAATAATAATGCTCTCCATTTTTAGACCCATTGTCATGCTTGTGCACATTCAGGCCAGGTCAAAGACATTCCATGTTGTTGCCTATGCGGGACGGCCAAGTTGGTCAACCGGCAACTGGAGAATTGTGAGAAAATATACAATATTTTGCATATTGAGGTGTGAATAAATGAAGATGGACAGATGAATAGGATAGGGATGGGATAGGATATGTCTTTATTGTCATTGCACAAGTACAACAAAACTTTGTTTTCAGCACAAACCCGTTCAAGATTAGACAAACAAACAGTGTACAGCAGGGGTGCTCACACTTTTTCTGCAGGCGAGCTACTTTTCAATTGATCAAGTCGTGGGGATCTACCTCATTCATATATATAATTTACATTTACTTATTTATGAAATATATGTTTTTGTTAACAAGTTAAAAGTGTTTAATGATAATGCAAGCATGTTTAACACATATAGTTAATATTGTTAAAAAATTAAAGGTGTTTAATGATAATACAAGCATGTTTAATACATATATTTAATATTGTTAACAAGTTAAAGGTGTTTAAAGATAATGCAAGCATGTTTAACACATATAGTTAATATTGTTAACAAGTTAAAGGTGTTTAATTATAATACAAGCATGTTTAACACATAGTTAATATTGTTAAAATATTAAAGATGTTTAATGATAATACAAGAATGTTTAATACATGTAGTTAATATTGTTAACAAGTAAAAGGTGTTTAAAGATAATGCAAGCATGTTTAACACATATAGTTAATATTGTTAAAAAAATTAAAGGTGTTTAATGATAATACAAGCATGTTTAATACATATAGTTAATATTGTTAACAACTTAAAGGTGTTTAAAGATAATACAAGCATGTTTAACACATATAGTTAATATTGTTAACAACTTAAAGGTGTTTAAAGATAATACAAGCATGTTTAACACATATAGATTCCTTTCTTTCATGAAGACGAGAATATAAGTTGGTGTATTACCTGATTGTGATGACTTGCATTGATTGGAATCAGACAGTGGTGCTGATAATGTCCGCATTTTCGAATGGAGGAGAACAAAAGTGCTCCTTTCTGTCCAATACCACATGAAAGTGGTTGGTTTTTGGCATCTTATTTGTCCAGCTTCCATACTCCTTTGTATGCACTTTACAAGAAATACATTGTCGGCAAACTCCGTAGCTTGCTAGCTTGTGTACGCCAGCTTTCTGAGACTCTTATTTTGGTAGCGCAGGCAGGATGAAGAAGCGCTTTTATTGTGCAACTGTGCAGTCGGTCTTTGGAGTTTTGACGACAGGTACGGCGCCAGAGTCTGTTGAAATAAAGTGTTTCTCGCCTTCCTGTCGGGAATTTTAATGAGCTGGCAGCAGCCAGCGTCATCTCAGAAGACCCTCGGGTGCCGTGAATGTCAATCAAGTGACGAAAGTGACGTCATAGTGAAGATTTATGATTGCTCATTTTTGGGCCTATTTTTTTAACGCCTGGCTGGTGATCGACTGACACACCCTCCGAGATCGACCGGTAGCTCGCGATCGACGTAATGAGCACCCCTGGTGTACAGGGTTACAGAACAGGAACGCTGATGGGTCGCCACGAGAAGGTGGGGAAAAGGTAAAACAAGTTATGTGGTCAAGTATGTGCTCCAGTGACGTGCGGTGAGGTTGATGGCTGGTGAGGCACTGACTTCACCACAGTCAGATTTACAAACATATGAACCCTAAAGAGTATCTTATTCACCATTTGATTGGCAGCAGTTAACGGGTTATGTTTAAAAGCTCATACCAGCATTCTTCCCTGCTTGGCACTCAGCATCAAGGCTTGGAATTGGGGGTTAAATCACCAAAAATTGGCGCCGCTTCTGCCCACTGCTCCCCTCACATCCCAGGGGGTGATCAAGGGGATGGGCCAAATGCAGATGACAAATTTCACCACACCTAGTGTGTGTGTGACAATCATTGGTACTTTAACTTAACTTTAACTTTACACATACAAACTGTAGCACACAAAAAAAGCATATTTAATAAAAAAACATTATTATGGTCTTACCTTTACTTATAAGTGCGGGAACAGTGGTGTTGGTGTTGGAGGAGTTGTGAATGAATGAAATATGAAATCCGTGCTGCAGTCTGCAGGTGTACCTAATGTTGTGTCCCTGCAGTCGTTCACGGCTCCTCCGGCGCGAGCATTGTTGTTTTTGCACTTTTTGGCTTCTTGTTAAGTGACTTTTTTTTGGGTGGATTCGGTCTTGCACGTGGAGGGTTTGGGTGTGGGCTTTGGTTGGTGTGGCGCTCCCGTCGGGGGGTGCACTATGCGGCGGAGGTGCCTTAACTGGCACCAGGAGGCGGGATTACGCGAGCCTCACACAGTGCGTCTTCGCAGCAGTTTTATGATTGCTCAGCACAAGAAATACGTTACACACATACAGTTGTTGACAAAATACACTGTACATTATATACCTCAGCTAACTAAACTATGGAAATGTATAATATAATTCATATAGCAATATGGTCTCACTGCACAGCAGGCCAGCAGTTAGCCGAGTCATTGCGCAATCCATGTTGAGGCACTGAGTGACGTGCCTCAACTGGCTGCTGATCACCGCACCGTCTCTTCTCAGTATTTGAACGGCAAATGTGAAAATTCAGCGATTTTGCAAAAAATAATCTAAAACTGGTGAAGTTAAATGGAAAATAACTTTATGGTATAATCACTGGATACATATAACAATTTAATTTTTTTTTTTTCTTTTTACATTTTTTTTCTTTCCATGATGGCAGGTGAGGCCCTGCCTCACCTGCCTCTAGTGACCGCACGTCACTGATGTGCTCCAATCACTCTATCACAAAACAAAACGAGTTGTAGAAATGATTGGGAAACTCAAGACAGCCATGACATCATGTTCTTTACAAGTGGATGTCAACTTTTGATTGCGATTGTAACAGAAAAAAACTATTTTATTGTCAATCTGCACATGTCAAGGATTTAGCAATGGAGAGAGTTTCCAGTGAGGGTTGGACTCCGCCAAGGCTGCCCTTTGTCACCGATTCTGTTCATAACTTTTATGGACAGAATTTCTAGGCGCAGTCAAGGCGTTGAGGGGATCCGGTTTGGTGGCTGCAGGATTAGGTCTCTGCTTTTTGCAGATGATGTGGTCCTGATGGCTTCATCTGGCCAGGATCTTCAGCTCTCACTGGATCGGTTCGCAGCCGAGTATGAAGCGACTGGGATGAGAATCAGAACCTCCAAGTCCGAGTCCATGGTTCTCGCCCGGAAAAGGGTGGAGTGCCATCTCCGGGTTGGGGAGGAGATCTTGCCCCAAGTGGAGGAGTTCAAGTACCTCAGAGTCTTGTTCACGAGTGAGAGAAGAGTGGATGGTGAGATCGACAGGCGGATCGGTGCGGCGTCTTCAGTAATGCGGACGCTGTATTGATCCGTTGTGGTGAAGAAGGAGCTGAGCCGGAAGGCAAAGCTCTCAATTTACCGGTCGATCTATGTTCCCATCCTCACCTATGGTCATGAGCTTTGGGTTATGACCGAAAGGACACGATCACGGGTACAAGCGGCAGAAATGAGTTTCCTCCGCCGGGTGGCGGGGCTCTCCCTTAGAGATAGGGTGAGAAGCTCTGCCATCCGGGAGGAGCTCAAAGTAAAGCCGCTGCTCCTCCACATCGAGAGGAGCCAGATGAGGTGGTTCGGGCATCTGGTCAGGATGCCACCCGAACGCCTCCCTAGGGAGGTGTTTAGGGCACGTCCGACCGGTAGGAGGCCGCGGGGAAGACCCAGGACACGTTGGGAAGACTATGTCTCCCGGCTGGCCTGGGAACGCCTCGGGGTCCCACAGGAAGAGCTGGACGAAGTGGCTGGGGAGAGGGAAGTCTGGGCTTCCCTGCTTAGGCTGCTGCCCCCGCGACCCGACCTCGGATAAGCGGAAGAAGATGGATGGATGGAGAGAAAGACGCGGTATAATTTTTATCTTAGCTAGCGTATCATACCAGACATTTCTGGCCAGGCTTCTTCAGTCTATGTCCCTGGCGTTTTGACCAAAGAACCATCATTACATGTTATGCAGACCACAACAAAGTGTTTTAAAAATAGAAAAAAACTGTTCCTTCTGCCTTAATAATGTTTGGGTCCGTCGTAGAAGCATTCACACCTTCAGTGTCAGAGTGTTTGTGATAGCACATTACAAAAGTTTCACTCAGAAAAGCACAGCCCGAGTTTCTGCATTGTAATTTCTACAAGTCATTTGAAAGTCCTGAAGTCAATACATCACAGACTTCAGCCTTGGAGCAGCAGATGGATCGCACCACAGTCTGGAACCTGGACAAGAGCGGCTAACAATTGTAAATACCATGAATCCACTTTGCCCTGATGTCCTATGTGGATAGGAAGTGATTATTATGGATGTCAATCTGTGCATCCAATAACATCGCAGCTCTGCTTAGCTTTTGGTTTAGTCATGATCCGCGGACTTGAGTCGCTCCCGACGAAAGAAAAGCAAATCTTTGCCCAGGGACAAACAAGGTCTGAGGACGGTGTCGTTTGAATTAACCAGATTGTGACTTCGCAATCTAAACAGTTTGCTCAAAGACCTTTTCTGGGGGGGAAAAGCCGCTACTTTACTTTGTAGTGTTGCATTTGGTGGTTAGGCTTGCACCCCAGAGACCCGAATACAGTAGAACTTCAACTTACGAGCTCAATTGGTACTCAAAAATCAAATCTATGTCAGATTAACAATGGTATCGGTTCATACTAAACGGTCCAATATTGGAAGTGAATGGTTATATAGGGACAACCCATCGTGGCAGCTTACGGAACTGTTACAGTTTTACAGGGAAAGAAGACGGAACAGACATCAGGGACATCAGGAATGAAGTGTGTGAACTAATCCAAAAAGGGTGTGTATATGTGTGACTATGTGTAGCAATTATCTGATGAGTGTTACGGGTAGTGTTGAGGGAGAGGCGGAAGTCCCAGAGGGGCAAGGCTGCCTCGGAGGTCCGTGAGCAGGCGTGAGGTTGAAGGGAGGAGAGAGGCGACAAAGTCCGTGTCCAGGCGGAAGGTCGAGATCCAAGAGGCAGCCAGAGAAGCAGAGGGAATACGGGGAGACGAGACACACAGCTCGTGACACGGGAACGGAGGACACAAGACGAATGAACACGACGAGGCAGAAATACAGAGAGAGACCGAGGGCATAGAGCTTGCTAAGTTTGGCTTAATGGAAAGGACAGGTCGCTACGTTCTGGCACAGGATGCAGGTTTGCACTGGCTTAAGAGGGCAGGTCCTCTCATCAGCGACAGGTGTGGTGATTGCGGATTGATGATTGAATGCAGCTGCTGGCTGCAGCCGGAGTGACGCACTCTTGGAGGTGCGCCCCGTGACAGGAACATCTCTAAAAACTCACTGTGGAACCTCTCTTTACGAACCCCTCTGTCAGAGTTTGTAGGTGACGAACCCCAAAATGCAGAGAAGGTGGAAGGCATTGTGCGGGAAAACAAGATTTAATGTTCATAAAATAAAGGAAGGCTTCACGGTGGAAGAGGGGTTAGTGCGTCTGCCTCACAATACGAAGGTCCTGAGTAGTCTTGGGTTCAATCCCGGGCTCGGGATCTTTCTGTGTGGAGTTTGCATGTTCTCCCCGTGACTGCATGGGTTCCCTCCGGGTACTCCGGCTTCCTCCCACCTCCAAAGACATGCACCTGGGGATAAGTTGATTGGCAACACTAAATTGGCCCTAGTGTGTGGATGTGAGTGTGAATGTTGTCCGTCTATCTGTGTTGGCCCTGCGATGAGGTGACGACTTGTCCAGGGTGTACCCCGCCTTCCGCCCGATTGTAGCTGAGATAGGCTCCAGCGGCCCCCGCGACCCCAAAGGGAATAAGCGGTAGAAAATGGATGGATGGATGGATGGAAAATAAAGGAAAAAACACAAACCAGGAACTAGGAACAGGAAACAGGATGCCAGGAAAACAGGAACTGGAAGACGAGGAACAAAAAGACAGCGAGCTACAAACATCTACAATAAATAGCTTACCGCTACCGCTTATGGCTACACTGGCTTCGACAAGTAGGAAAGACAATAATCCAGCACTGACTGGAGGAGAAGGTGGGTTTAAATAGCAGCTGGCTGATTGACACCAGGTGTGGCCAGGTGCCAATCAGCCACAGCTGAGGGGACACAGCACTCAGGGAGACAAGTAAGGAAATAACCAAAATAAGAGCGCCGACAGGAAATAAAGACAAACAGAGGGAAAAACTCAAAATATAACTAAACTGTCAGTGACAAACCTGACACCCTCCATTTAAGAACCCCTCTATTTCCGAACTTGTAGATCGGGCCAATATGCTTCCGTGTGCGAACCATGTCTCTGTGTACGAACGCTTCACTCAGTCATTCGTTTTGTCTACCGCCTTTGTGTGATTTTTCGCCATTTTACGAGTTTTGTCCGTTTTTCAAATTCAATACGAGTCCCAAAAACGACAACAGACCAGCGTGGAAAGAATGAGGCAATTGCTGTAGAGTTAATGGCACGTCCAAGTACCTCGGAGTCTTGTTCCCCGGGTGAGGGACGAGTGGATCGTGAGATCGACGAGGCGGATCGGTGCGGCGTCTGCAGCGATGCGGACCCTGTATCGATCCGTAGTAGTGAAGAAGGAGCTTAGCAGGAAGGCAAAGGTCTCAATTTACCGGTCGATTTACGTCCGTAGGACAAGATCACTGGTACAAGCGACCGGAATTAGTTTCCTCTGTCAGGTGGCAAGAGAGAAGCTCTGTCATTCGGGAGGACCTACAGAGTAAAACCACTGCTCCCTTACATCGAGAGGAGCCAGGTGAGGTGGTTCGCTCGAACGCCTCCCTGGGGAGATGTTTAGGGCACGTCCGGCTGGTGCGAGGCAACGGGGAAGACCCAGGACACGCTGGGGAGACTGGCCTGCTGGCCTGGGAATGCCTCAGGATCCACCGGATGGAGCTGGACTAGACAAAGTGACTGGGGAGAGGAAAGTCTGGGCCCCCGCCACCCGACCTCGGATAAGCGGGGACGGCTCCAAGAGGTCTGTAAGGAGGCGTGGCCGGCGGACCTGCAGCGAGGCGGGGCGCGCCGGGGCCGGCTCCGAGATGGGCGTCAAGTGCGTAGATCGCCCACCTGGGCGCAGTTATGCAATCACCTCCCAATGTGTAAAAGGGCAGAAGGAGATGCAGGAGGGGCGGAAGGAGCTGGGGTGGTGCATGAGGAGCGAAGGCGACAAAGAGCGAGACACAGACGACGCCGGGGACGGTTAAAAAGCGACCGGAAGAGCGAGCGGTTTGAGAGGCGAGAGCTGAAAAGCGACACGACCTGAACTGAGGTTTATTGAAATAATAAACAAAAGTGACAAAACTGTTCGCTGTCATGTCCCTCATTGGTGGCCCAAGGAACCCGGAGGGAAGAGATCCTCCACAACAAGCTAAACTAGTTTGTATATGTTAGCGCTTATAATGACAATATCACTAATACTCAGTTAATATTCAAGTCACCAAATGTTTGAAATGTTTAATTTACAATGAATTACAAAAAAAAAATCTGTCATGTCTTTACATAATGGTTGTCAAGGATAGGCAAAATTCCAAAAGAAAAAGTGCAGTTCCCCTTTAAGGAATTTTGTGATTTCTGATTCTTGTGAGGGCACCAAAGTGATTTCTTCCTCCGATGAAATACTGACGTTTTTTTTTTTTTTTACGATACTATTGCAAATATACTGCAAAACAAGTAAGAAATTTCTGCTCCCAGTCTGTGGAACATTGGAACACTCTCCCTGACCACCTGAGGGCACCACAGACCGTGGATGCTTTTAAAAAAGGCTTAAAAACCCTTCTTTTTAAAAAAAAGCCTTTTTTTAAATATATTCATACTAGTTTTAGCTATTTAGCTGTTCTAGATTTTATTTTTATTCATTATCTTTTTAGTTTCTATTTTATTTTTTTTAATACACTGTAGCACTTTGAGGTTGTTTACTCAATTTAAAGTGTTTTTAAAAAATAAAATCTATTATTATCTATTATTATTATAATCTATGTAAAAGTGCCAAATCACAAATTGTTAGAATAATTATGTGTATATTATCACACTAACTTTAATATGCTTAAAGTCCGTTGCTTTAGTTATTTAGCTGTTGTGCTCAAGTTGGACTTTTCTAATGTGTGCAAGGACAAAGACTTCTTGTCTGAGGGGTGGCCTCAGCCGTAGATGTTATCTTTGTTTCAGCCCGCTAACAGCCAAGGACTTCAACGACCTCAACGAAGATAAGATGACAGCACACAGATGAAGCAGAGACTTCAAGGACCTCAACGAAGATAAGATGCCAACACGCAGACGAAGCGGCGACAAGGCGAAATCACAAGGCCCCCAGCACATTCCGTCACGTATTGTGCGCCCTGGACCTGCTCTGCATAATATATGTGACCGCTCCTTTTAGAGGCGGCCTTAAGTGTTGTTGACTGTGGAACTCCTGAATAAATAGAGGGACGCAAGAGCTGAACCTTAGAGCGTAGGGCGAGACTGTGACTAAACGTTCAGCTCCATGCGTTCTCCTCATGAGCTAAATTGAACTCTGTCTCTGATTGATTCCTTGCTTCTTGTCTGTTTAATAGATGTCATCAGTGCTTGAACCTGACACAAATATAAGTTTGGGCAAACAGCTGCAAAGTTTAAAGTAGAATAAATATGCGTAGACATAATTCAAACATTTATTGCAGTAGCTGTATGTATACCTGTAGAGTAGTAACAAGGATTAATTGTTTCAGTATCTGTGATGTCAAACACCCTCACAACTTACACATACCGCAAGAAGCAAATCACTCCAATCCTACTTAACGTCTTTATATCGTGACATAAATATGAGCGCTTTACAAACCGAATATTTGATGCACAAATAAACTTTACAACAAAAACTAAACCAAAAAAAGGGACACAAAATGACCAAGTTAATTCCAAAAAAGCTATATTTTTAAAAGCATGCTGTTCCGTTGTGCAATTTGCCATCCATGCTGTGGAGGTAAAACAAACCTTTTCAGACAGTGGGAGGACGTATGGGCTTTCTCTGCACATGCCTTTATATTAGGGGTGTCCCGATTCCAGATTGATATCAGACATCGGCAGGAAAAAAAACAAAGTATCGGCTTGCATCGGAAATCTTCCGTTCAGCTCCGTTACTGAAACATCTACTGTGAATGTCCTTCAATAAGCACACACGGTTGGTATTTTTTTTCCCCTATATTCTAGTCATTTACAAAAGGTAAACATGGTCGGCTACAGGAGCTAGCAGCTACACAACAGCTCAGCACACAATAGCACGCACGTAACGAGTGTCCGTCATTGAACAATATTGCGGTGTAAAACGGCACATTTCTCAATATAAACAAGTATCAAATCGGTATAGTTGCATATTACTTACACATACAAAGTCTCCAAGGCAGAAGCGTAATAGAAAGTATCCGGGGAACAAACGTGTCCGCATCACCCAACTTGCTGTGTCATGAGCTGAAATGATTGGATTACTGTGGCCACAAAAAAAAAAACACATTTCCACTTTAATATAAAGACGTCCGTCATAAGTTTAGTGTGTTTTCTAAGTAATTTGTGTTGATATCAAATCGGATAATACCAATAGGGAAAAAGTTGCATCGGGACACCCCTACTTGATATATTTCTAATAAAACTGTATTATTTTTTTGTTTTACTTCAACACCTGCGTGATTATGTCTCTTAATTTGGCAAACAGTCAATGAATAAGGCATCTCAAATTATTGTAGCCGACATTTTGAAAGAGAATATTTTTTTAGTAAGGTCATGAAGGCACAGCGATTAAAAGATTTTGTTTTCATTTTTTACATATGGAAAATAAGAGTCTATGTGGAAATAATATATATATTTATATATATATATATATTTATATACATACGTCAGTAAATTCCAAGGAGTACAGCGGGATTCTACTGAGTGGAATGACAATTTGAATCAAGTCTATACAGCGGCAAGGTCGACAGCAGGTAAAACATTGAGTCATATACAAATATATTGCTATCCAATTGTATCGAACACTTTTTAAAATATGTTTTTATGTACAGTCGTCCCTCGACACGTCGCTCTTCAAATATTGCCGTTTCGCCAGATTTTTTTAGGCATTTTTTTTACATATTTATTGTCCTAAATTAAGTGTTGTTTATGTACTCAATCAGGACTATCAAGCAGTTAAAATGCACCAAAAATGGGTAAAATGTGTAGAGAGTGTTTTGTATTTTTCCCATCATGCACTGTAATGGATTTAAATGGGTGCAATTTAGAAATTTTAAAGGATATTTGAATGTTTTTTTCACAATAACCACCAATTATTATTATTTTTTTTTTTTGCATCATGACTATGGAAGGTTGTTTGGTTTATGTCATATAAGTAAATTTCACAGTGCAATCACGGGTCATTGGTCTGCTTTATTTACATTTTCCACGAGATGGTGGCATATCTGTATCATTTTGAGACCTCCTGGTATTTAAGATGAATTTGATTATTAAACTTTTGACGTCTTGCGGGACCGGTCGAAGACGCCGGCAAGCGGTGGGCCGCAATTTGCACACACCTGTTGTAGAGTAACTACATTACCCAGAAGTCTTAGCGACAGAGCAGAATTGGAAATATGTTATTGAAACAAACGACAGACATAACATTCAACACGATTGTATCCACGTTCTCTGCACTATTGGTGGAAGATTGCTTGTTTTGAAGATACTTTAGCCTTCCAATGGTGTGTATTTGATTACCGAATAAATGCACGAAACAATGAAACACTTTACTCTTCTATTGCTCAACTCTCTAAATATAACGTCAACGATGTCTGTTCTGCCGTCTTTTTTGCCAAAGAGAAGACATAATATGTGGCATGTATATAAGCTTTTTTTTTTACATATGTATTGCCCTATATTAAGTGTTGTTTATGTACTCAATCAGGACTATCAAGCAGTTAAAATGCACCAAACATGGATAAATGTGTAGAGAGTGTTTTATATTTTTCCCATTTGGATTTAAATGGGTGCAGTTTTGAAATGTTAAACGATGTTTGAACGTTTTTTTCACAATAACCACAAATTATTTTTTATTTTTTTTTGCACCATGACTAAGGAAGGTTGTTTGGCTTATGTTATATAAGTAAATGTTATACTATGGATTCACAATGCAATCCCGGGTCATTGGTCTGTTTTACTTACATTTTCCACAAGTTGACGGCATATTTGTAGCACTCAGAGATCTCTTTGTATTTAAGATTAATTTGATTATTGAATTTATGACGTCTTGCGGGGCCGATCGAAGACGCCGGCAAGCGGTGGGACGTAGTTTGGACACACCTGTTGGAGAGTAACTACATTACCCAGAAGTCTTAGCGACAGAGCAGAATTGGAAATATGTTATTGAAACAAACGGCAGACATAACATTCAACACGCTTGTATGCACGTTCTCTGCACTATTGGTGGAAGATTGCTTGTTTTGAAGATACTTTAGCCTTCCAATGGTGTGTATTTGATTACCGAATAAATGCACGAAATAATGAAACACTTTACTCTTCTATTGCTCAACTCTCTAAATATAACGTCAACGATGTCTGTTCTGCCGTCTTTTTTGCCAAATAGAAGACATCATATGTGGCATGTATATAAGCTTTTTTTTTTACATATGTATTACCCTAAATTAAGTGTTGTTTATGTACTCAATCAGGACTATCAAGCAGTTAAAATGCACCAAAAATGGGTAAAATGTGTAGAGAGTGTTTTGTATTTTTCCCATCATGCACTGTAATGGATTTAAATGGGTGCAATTTAGAAATTTTAAAGGATATTTGAATGTTTTTTTCACAATAACCACCAATTATTATTATTATTTTTTTTTTGCATCATGACTATGGAAGGTTGTTTGGTTTATGTCATATAAGTAAATTTCAAAGTGCAATCACGGGTCATTGGTCTGCTTTATTCACATTTTCCACGAGATGGTGGCATATCTGTGTCATTTTGAGACCTCCTTGTATTTAAGATGAATTTGATTATTAAACTTTTGACGCCGGCAAGCAGTGGGCCATATTTTGGACACACCTGTTGGAGAGTATCTACATTACCCAGAAGTCTTAGCGACAGAGCAAACTTGGAAATATGTTATTGAAACAAACGACAGACATAACATTCAACACGATTGTATGCACGTTCTCTGCACTATTGGTGGAAGATTGCTTGTTTTGAAGATACTTTAGCCTTCCAATGGTTTGTTTTTGATTACCGAATAGATGCACGAAATAATGAAACACTTTACTCTTCTATTGCTCAACTCTCTAAATATAACGTCAACGATGTCTGTTCTGCCGTCTTTTTTGCCAAATAGAAGACATCATATGTGGCATGTATATAAGCTTTTTTTTACATATGTATTGCCCTAAATTAAGTGTTGTTTATGTACTCAATCAGAAATATCAAGCAGTTAAAATGCACCAAACATGGATAAATGTGTAGAGAGTGTTTTATATTTTTCCCATTTGGATTTAAATGGGTGCAGTTTTGAAATGTTAAACGATGTTTTAAAATTTTTTTCACAATAACCACAAATTATTATTATTATTTTTTTTGCACCATGACTAAGGAAGGTTGTTTGGCGTATGTTATATAAGTAAATGTTATACTATGGATTCACAATGCAATCCCGGGTCATTGGTCTGTTTTACTTACATTTTCCTCAAGTTGACAGCATATTTGTAGCACTCAGAGATCTCTTTGTATTTAAGATGAATTTGATTATTGAATTTATGACGTCTTGAGGGTCCGATCGAAGACGCCGGCAAGCGGTGGGCCGCAATTTGCACACACCTGTTGTAGAGTAACTACATTACCCAGAAGTCGTAGCGACAGAGCAAAATTGGAAATATGTTATTGAAACAAACGACAGACATAACATTCAACACGCTTGTATGCACGTTCTCTGCACTATTGGTGGAAGATTGCTTGTTTTGAAGATACTTTAGCCTTCCAATGGTGTGTATTTGATTACCGAATAAATGCACGAAATAATGAAACACTTTACTCTTCTAATGCTCAACTCTCTAAATATAACGTCAACGATGTCTGTTCTGCCGTCTTTTTTGCCAAATAGAAGACATCATATGTGGCATGTATATAAGCTTTTTTTTTTTACATATGTATTGCCCTTAATTAAGTGTTGTGTATGTACTCAATCAGGACTATCAAGCAGTTAAAATGCACCAAACATGGATAAATGTGTAGAGAGTGTTTTATATTTTTCCCATTTGGATTTAAATGGGTGCAGTTTTGAAATGTTAAACGATGTTTGAACGTTTTTTTCATAATAACCACAAATAATTTTTATTTATTTTTTTGCACCATGACTAAGGAAGGTTGTTTGGCTTATGTTATATAAGTAAATGTTATACTATGGATTAAGAATGCAATCCCAGGTCATTGGTCTGTTTTACCTACATTTTCCACAAGTTGACGGCATATTTGTAGCACTCGGGGATCTCTTTGTATTTAAGATTAATTTGATTATTGAATTTATGACGTCTTGCGGGGCCGATCGAAGACGCCGGCAAGCGGTGGGCCGTAATTTGCACACACCTGTTGTAGAGTAACTACATTACCCAGAAGTCTTAGCGACAGAGCAGAATTGGAAATATGTTATTGAAACAAACGACAGACATAACATTCGACACGCTTGTATGCACGTTCTCTGCACTATTGGTGGAAGATTGCTTGTTTTGAAGATACTTTAGCCTTCCAATGGTGTGTATTTGATTACCGAATAAATGCACGAAATAATGAAACACTTTACTCTTCTAATGCTCAACTCTCTAAATATAACGTCAACGATGTCTGTTCTGCCGTCTTTTTTGCCAAAGAGAAGACATCATATGTGGCATGTATATAAGCTTTTTTTTTTTACATATGTATTGCCCTAAATTAAGTGTTGTTTATGTACTCAATCAGGACTATCAAGCAGTTAAAATGCACCAAAAATGTGTAAAATGTGTAGAGAGTGTTTTGTATTTTCCCCATCATGCACTGTAATGGATTTAAATGGGTGCAATTTAGAAATTTTAAAGGATATTTGAATGTTTTTTTCACAATAACCAACAATTATTATTATTTTATTTTTTCTGCACCATGACTATGGAAGGTTGTTTGGTTTATGTCATATAAGTAAATTTCACAGTGCAATCACGGGTCATTGGTCTGCTTTATTTACATTTTCCACAAGATGGTGGCATATTTGTATCATTTTGAGACCTCCTTGTATTTAAGATGAATTTGATTATTAAACTTATAACGTCTTGCGGGACCGATCGAAGACGCCGGCAAGCGGTAGGCCGCAATTTGCACACACCTTTTGTAGAGTAACTACATTACCCAGAAGTCTTAGCGACAGAGCAAAAAATGGAAATATGTTATTGAAACAAACGACAGACATAACATTCAACACGATTGTATGCACGTTCTCTGCACTATTGGTGGAAGATCGCTTGTTTTGAAGATACTTTAGCCTTCCAATGGTGTGTATTTGATTACCGAATAAATGCACGAAATAATGAAACACTTTACTCTACTATTGCTCAACTCTGTAAATATAACGTCAACGATGTCTGTTCTGCCGTCTTTTTTGCCAAAGAGAAGACATCATATGTGGCATGTATATAAGCTTTTTTTTTTTTACATATGTATTGCCCTAAATTAAGTGTTGTTTATGTACTCAATCAGGACTATCAAGCAGCTAAAATGCACCAAAAATGTGTAAAATGTGTGGAGAGTGTTTTGTATTTTTCCCATCATGCACTGTAATGGATTTAAATGGGTGCAAATTAGAAATTTTAAAGGATATTTGAATGTATTTTTTTCACAATAACCACCAATTATTATTATTTATTTTTTTTTGCACCATGACTATGGAAGGTTGTTTGGTTTATGTCATATAAGTAAATTTCACAGTGCAATCACGGGTCATTGGTCTGCTTTATTCACATTTTCCACGAGATGGTGGCATATCTGTATCATTTTGAGACCTCCTTGTATTTAAGATGAATTTGATTATTAAACTTTTGACGCCGGCAAGCAGTGGGCCGTAATTTGCACACACCTGTTGTAGAGTAGCTACATTACCCAGAAGTCTTAGCGACAGAGCAGAATTGGAAATATGTTATTGAAACAAACGACAGACATAACATTAAACACGATTGTATGCACGTTCTCTGCACTATTGGTGGATGATTGCTTGTTTTGAAGATACTTTAGCCTTCCAATGGTTTGTTTTTGATTACCGAATAAATGCACGAAACAAAAAAACACTTTACGCCTATTGCTCAACTCTCTAAATATAACGTCAACGATGTCTGTTCTGCCGTCTTTTTTGCCAAAGAGAAGACATCATATGTGGCATGTATATAAGCTTTTTTTTTTACATATGTATTGCCCTAAATTAAGTGTTGTTTATGTACTCAATCAGAAATATCAAGCAGTTAAAATGCACCAAACATGGATAAATGTGTAGAGAGTGTTTTATATTTTTCCCTTTTGGATTTAAATGGGTGCAGTTTTGAAATGTTAAACGATGTTTGAACGTTTTTTTCACAATAACCACAAATTATTATTTTATTTTTTTTGCACCATGACTAAGGAAGGTTGTTTGGCTTATATAATATAAGTAAATGTTGTACTATGGATTCACAATGCAATCCCGGGTCATTGGTGTGTTTTACTTACATTTTCCTCAAGTTGACGGCATATTTGTAGCACTCAGAGATCTCTTTGTATTTAAGATTAATTTGATTATTGAATTTATGACGTCTTGCGGGTCCGATCGAAGACGCCGGCAAGCGGTGGGCCGTAGTTTGGACACACCTGTTGGAGAGTAACTACATTACCCAGAAGTCTTAGCGACAGAGCAGAATTGGAAATATGTTATTGAAACAAACGACAGACATAACAATCAACACGCTTGTATGCACGTTCTCTGCACTATTGGTGGAAGATCGCTTGTTTTGAAGATACTTTAGCCTTCCAATGGTTTGTATTTGATTACCGAATAAACGCTTTACTCTTTTATTGCTCAACTCTCTAAATATAACGTCAACGTTGTCTCTTCTGCCGTGTTCTCTGACAAAGGGAGGACAGCATTGCAGTAATACATATGTTGCATTTATATATGTTTATGAGCGAATCTGGAAGCGGCAAATCCGCATTTATTTATTCACTAATTTGTGGCCGCAAAAACAAATAAATAAATGTGAAACGCTGACTTTGCTCGGCAGAGTGAAGTGGAGAGAGCTTTATTTGCTCGTGCTCGCCATAATGTGATGAAATATATCCAGGTAGTAGCCCTGTTGTATTGGCCGGGTGACAACCATAGCAATGACAGTGACTATATATCTGTTTTTTCATCTTTAGAGAGCTCTAACTATGTTAACGCGTTTTAGAGGGCGTAAATAATTCATGCCCCAACAATGAAAATATTCAAGTCATTAACAATAATCGTGTGTTTACCACAATCAGGCCCGGAACCAATTATCCGCGATCAACGAGGGACGACTGTAGAGCTTCCGGAGTGTTCTGCTTTCATAATGCACGTATCGAGCACTGACATCCTTCATACATTTGTTTTTTTAATTTTTTTGTTTGTTTGTTTAAAAAGGTTTATCTGTGACTTTATAGTGTTTTTTTTAATAATATGTGGTACATGGGGAACACTGAGCATTATGGGAAATTACTTTGTTTCCAAATCAAATGCAGGGCGTTTAAAAAAAAAATAAAAAAAATAGGAACTAAAAACACGGCAAATACGTAAAAAGATCATAATCCGATCCTGATAAAAATGTTCACGACAGGCTTGATCAGCGTGGTTGTTACAAGTACATGAGTGTGGTTAATAAGTCGTATTTACAAACACTGACAGTGACAGAATCAACAACACCCACACGTATATTGTTCTCGACACTTTTTTTTTTCTTCTCCAATGGTATGGTCCTGACATCTCCATTGCAACCACATGGCGTGTGTGTGTGTGTGTGTGTGTGCATATATATGTATGTATGTATGTATGTATGTATGTATATGTGCGTGTAAGTCAGTCACCCTGTTTTTTTTCTTTCTTTACGGATTATTTTCCCAAATGTTCTTCTTCTGCAAATCAGAGTTCGAGGAATCCATGAAAGTCCATTTAAAAAAAAAA